>NC_033802.1:1480746-1490213 GCF_001876935.1 Asparagus officinalis | reverse complement strand
AGAAGTATGCGGTCAATAATAGTTAATCACTCAAAACCAAGATTGAATTGATTAAATAAACTATGACTTCACACACTTTCCATCTTGTAGATAAGATCCAGCATAGGAGGTATCTTTTATCGACAACTATCAGGAGAAATTTTACAATCACTTCTTTTTCTTCTGCAAGGAACCACTTCTAGTCATTGGTAGAAATGAAGACCGATGAGTGTTGCAGAAATAGACCATTTACTTTTAACAGGTGGAGTGAGTACAAGAAAGAACAACGCCATCATGCATATTCTTGAATCATATCAGAAACCAAAATAGGAGTAATTGTGGCCTTATGTTTTACATTTTTTTCTCCAAAAGGTGATCCCATCATGATTTAACCACGCAAAAATATAGTTCATCAGGGTTATTGAACCCTTGTTTGTTATTGCTCGTATGAGATGACTTATAGGTTGGTCCAGCTATGTTAGTGTGTGAGTTTTGTCGTTTGTTACCAGTTCCTTTATCCCAGACGGGCTTATGTTATCTCAAGTATTATGAGATTATGCTAAGGATTTGGCTGACAAGCCCTACACAAGCGAACACACAAGATATAACATGTACATGACCATAAATTAATATTTGACATTGATGTATTTATGCTAAAAAAACTTTGAGTGTCACAATAGTGAATGTGGTAGATAATTGAAATTTCTTAACTATTTAAGTTCTGCTGGAAAAACAACCTTGATTTTGATTATTGAGGACCCCAAACCACTAACCAATTTTTTTGACTAATAGTTAAATAGAAGGCTTTGTGTGTCATCATTCACAACTGAAATGTTCTAACTCGTGTTTGAAGGATTCGGGTATCAAGTTGATTTTGATTATTGAGGACCCCAAACCACTAACCAATTCTTTTGACTAATAGTTAAATAGAAGGCTTTGCGTGTCATCATTCACAACTGAAATATTCTAACTCGTGTTTGAAGGATTCGGGTATCAAGATGAGGAACTTGTAAAGGGCGCAATAAGGTACAATCAATTGGTGGTAGTAATTAATCCCATACTAGAGAGCGTTGACTAATGTTATTTTTTTTCAGGATTACCTATAGATTAATAGAAATATATAGAAAAAATTAAAACCTAGAATATTAATGAACAGAAGGTAGGGCAAGAGAACATATATAGTCACACAGAATATAAAGGGACAACTTATTAAATCTTGAGGCAGGACCACAAGGACAGACTTAAAGCAAGTTTTTCAGATTGCTGGTACGGATAGATAGTGATGAAGCGTACCCACAATTGTAAACTGCTTGACTTATCATGTCCACACCTGTCCTTTGATCTATTAGAGGAACAAAACACTCATTCAGCACTGAGAGAGCCATGGAGAGTTTTACATTAGATTCCATAATAAAGGAAAACCTCTGGTCAGACATGATCCCTGAATCTTTATCAAAATGCTTCAATATAGTCCAAGAAAATCCATCCTCTGTAGAATTTGTGATACCAAGCATATCCAGTAGTTTCACAGCCACCTGTAAGATTCAAACATTCAGGATAAAACTCTGCGCACAAAAGTTAAATCTTTTCAGAGACAATAAGCGACAAAAAAAGATGGAACTATACCAGAATTAGCTGCAATTTGATAAAAAAAGAACAATGAACCTTGAAAAGGAACTAGATTACTAGAATGTACTGCAATTAATATCATTATCAAATAATTATAGAATGAACTCTTGATTGAATGCACAGACATGCATAGCTTCATAGATCTGTCAAGCTGATAGTCATACAAACATACTAATGAATCAAAGAAAATAGCCTTTAACTCTGCTACTCCCAGTTCTACAGGATATTAGATAGAGTAACAAGTCAGTAAGGGGAAACAAATTTTATAGAAAGGAGTATTCAAGATGGAATTTGACGAATATGGTAATTGATACATTTGACAGTTAATCAAGGTCATTTTAAAATGTTTTTTTCTTTGAACAACCAAAGTAAACATGTAAAATAATGTAAACGGTCATCCAGAGGCTAAAAAATAACCTTTTGGCAATTCTTCCCACAGAAAGAAGATGGAACTGGACCCATCATGTGCATGCTGTTTCCCCAGGCACAATTTTTATGATCTGCAGAAGATTCATGCAAGCAAATCTATAAGCAATCACCTACGTTGAGCTGTGCAGTATATAGAATAAAGCAAAAGCAAGTAACAAGTAATATACTTAGTTACTTACATTTGCGTGAACATTGCCTGCACGATAGCAAATTCTGAGTTTCAAGGGGCATGTCCAATCCATGCACAAGCGCCTTACAGAATGTGCATATGCAATATGGACAGTACCAACTGCCCTCTGGAAGGGTCTGAGAGAAAATGAGTAGGTTACAAAACTTAAGTTGGATTTCAAAGTATATACGAAATAGAAATAAAAGCGATTTGAGAGTAACAGCATTTGGGGTCTGAAATTTAACATAAATTTTAGAATTCTAGTTCTAATGACCAATGAGAAAGTGCAATATAAGCCACATCTCAGATAAATGAAGAAAACCTTAGAAGCACTAGTAAAATGTTATGACCATACAGCATGGCTTCTACAAAATGTATATCAGAGGAACAGCACAGTTGGCCAAAATTCAGCAAGACAGTGTTAACTTTAATTTTACGAACGAGGCCCATAGTATTATAGTGCAGGTATTCATCCTTGAAGGGCCAAAGGCCAGGTCAAAAGTACACATTTCTTGAGGATCCTTAAATTGTTTAATCGTAACTTTGATCATTGGATCTAACCTTCTCTGTGAACCATTCACATGCTTAAAACAAATTTAGTACTGTGAAGCAGGACATCTAAATGTGCATCGAAGTATGAAAAGTATACAAAGAGAAGCTTATATTTCAGTACCTTGAGCATCAAACAGGTCTGGTGAAAGGTTGAAGGACAGCTGTCACAGCATATTAAGTGACCACCATCAGCACAAATACCACATGTATCATCGCTAGGATCGGGATCACCAACTCCCACAGTCTGAAACCCAACTTTCTTCTGTACCTTTTCCTTCTCCCAAGCCTCTTTCAGGCACAACAGAAGCGTCTTTCCTGACAATAGGAAAATGTTACCCCAAGACTGTTGAAGTTCTCCACCAGCATGAGCTACAAAGTTTGACAATGAAACTAGCTTCTTACGGCAATTGCACCAAATTCCCTTTCTAGTTAGAAAACCAGAGGTGTTTTCTGTATTGTTCTTTGTGATATAATAAATCCTTTCATTTTCATTCAGAGTTCCAGAATCCATTAACCAAGATAATATGTTAATCTTTGTCTGGGATACGATTGCCTCTTGATGGTCATCCTTGCCTCTCCTAACAGTAAGGCCACAACCACCTCTCCTATTTTTCTTCCTTTTTTTGTTAAAAATTCCTCCATCAACCAGCCTCCCTTCAGCAGCAAATGATAGAAAGCCTTTCTCAGAGACATCTCGAACCTCGACTTCAGGCAAGAACTGTTCATATTGTACTGCTTTAGAATGTCATCTGATGCAGCATTTTCACATGAAGTCGTCGTATTTTCCTTCTCCTTCTTTTCCAATATGTGCACTCCCAATTCTGCAGGATATAAAAAGTAATCTTCAAACCCAACTTCTACATCGGAATCATCATCCACAGGAACATGTTTCCCATTGATACGTGTAGATCTCCTTATTCGTGTGGTTCCACATCCATGCATATTATTGTCATTGGATTCGCTTGAATAGAGAGCACTGCCGGACTCTGATCTTTGGGTTTTATCTTGTGAACTTTCATCGCTGTTGCTGCAATCAGATTTCTCCCTCAACGCCTCTTCTTTTCTAACATTTGTCCTGGTCACATATTTAGCATTAACCAAAAAACTTGTTTCTCTCTGCCTCTCTGAGTCCAGGTTTCTTTCAAACGCATCATTATTCTTGTTTAGGCGCGTAGATCTCCTTAGCCCAACTGATCGTCTGCCCTTGACAACAGACCTCTTGCTGCTTTTACCATTTCTCATGACACCCATACTGCTGAAATCTGAATTTATGAATTCATTATTCAAATCTCTGCCTATTTTACAGGATTTGGGTGTTTCTTTCATCAGGTTTTCCCTATGTGAAGTAGGAATTTGCTCAGCCTTTGATCTGTCTACGCAAACACCAGATCCAGACAGTACATTCATTTTGTTATCTAATGGACCATGCCTCCCACTCGTTCGTGACCTCCTTACTCCAGAAATCCCATTGCAGAAAGAATCCCTGTTAGGTAAACTAGCACTACAAGCTGCTGGGTTAAGTTCATCATTACTCAAACATCTATCTTCTGCATGCCCCTTTGTTCTCCCACTGACCATGCACAAAGAAGATGCTTGGTTTGCTTCTTTACACACGAATCTATCTGTCTTTTGCAAGGATTTTTCTTCGTTTTCTTTTAATTGATCACCTTTCTGTTGAACTTGTTCCTCAATATCTTTAATGGGTCCGATGTTCTTGAAAAAATTAGAATTCTTCTTTCTTCTACCTCTCTGTTTCTTTGTGATAACATTAGCACCATTTTCTCTCCCTGACCCTAGATAGCTACTAGAAACAGCTGCTCTTTGAACTAACGCACCGCCAAGAGAGCTGTTCTCCAAATGCCGGGACAAGACACTAGCCTTCCCACTATATTTAGAAGTGCCTTGTAGAAAGGTCTCAAAGGCTTTCGGAAGGGAATAGTAAGGAAGCCCAACAGGAGATACGTAAACATACTCGCTTTTGCCAGGTTGAAGCAGCACCTTCCAACCAAAGAGACCCAAAAGGCTCATAAGATGCGGAGGTGGCGGTCCTGAGCTTGAATTAAGCATCCCACTCAAAGCTCCCAGTGAAATTTGAGGAGGGTTTGAACTGACTGAGTGTGCTGGCTTTGGTTTAGCTGTTCTACTGGCTGAATCACTGCATCTTCTTGCTTTTTTCTCTGGCACCCAATCGGGATCTTCCTCCTCTCCAGAACCCCTTTTGCTTCTGCTAGTTTCTGATGTCGAAATGGAACCCTCTGCAGCTGAACTAGAGACATCTTCGAAGCCATTGTTAATTTCATGGGTATTCGACGGATTCTGGGTTGTGTCTGCTGAGGAGTACCCAAGTTAAGACACAAGAAGGAGCCATTGAAGGCCCCGTTAGTCCTCTGCTGATTCACCATCTTTATTGAATTCCGTAGGCCTACCAACAAATCCTGCAAAAGTTCACATTCTACAGACAAAACATTGAAACATGACAAAAAAATCCAAAAAAAAAAGAAAGAAAAAGAAAACAACAGTGAAATATCAATATATTACATGTATTTGAACGGAAACTTTGCCATTGAATCAGTTTCATAGCAGTGCCTAAAAACTGAACATTAAAGGAAGAACAGAGTATTTTCGCAACAAATACCTAAAACCTCTAAATTAAATTTTAAAAAAAAGAAACACCAAAAACCATTAAAAAGAGCAGACAGTGCTCCCTTTTAATCAACAATAAGTTCAATTAAAAACAAATTTACTATTGAAAAAATTAATCCTCTACGTGCAATGCAACATCATTCTTCATCTCATAGTAAGTTCAAAAAAAATAAAATAACAGGAACAACGATCTAAACCCTAGAAACAACAATATCAAATTGAATCGAATACGATCAAGTGAAATCGACTTACTTCAAGAATCGAATCGCCTGATCTCTTCAAGACTTTGATGAACTCGCATTGCTCGCGTAAAATGTAGAAAGCTAGGGTTGTTCCCCCTCTCCTCTGCTTTCTTTTTGAATCGATCTCTCTCTCTCTCTCTCTCTCTCTGGGTTCGTTGCTTTAAAGGGTTTAAAGGTTTTGGAATTTTCTCATTTTTAGCAATTCCCATCGCAGCCTTTAATCAGACGAAAAAATAAAATAAAATAGCAACAAAATTATTGCCTTTCTATTATTTTATCTCTTTTATAACGACTCCTTGTTTCCGCTCACTCGCGGATCCGCTCGTTCGCTCCTGCTGGGTTCTGATTAATTCGGTTGAAGCGAAGCGGATAAGGCGTGGCTTAAACTTTCCCTGCGGGTGAACGTAACGGAGTACGATCAGGTGTCTAGTGAAAAACACTAGACACGGTAGGTGGTTCTTCGATTTGATGACGGGTAAGAGAACACGGCGTGTTTCTGTGCTGCGGAGAACAGCTGATTTGGCACGTGAGGCAGTTGGAAGGTTGGGTCAGGTGGGCGAACCAGCTGGATTCTGGTCACGTGCCAGGTGGAAGGTGCGGGACAAAATTATATAACTTCACTCTTTCTTTTGAATGTCCACTCACCAGTGAACCAGACGTGTGTAATGAGCAGTTGATTTAAATGGAGTGGATTTATCAGAAACAGCAGAGACGTGATTAAATTTGTGATTATCTTTTAAAGTAAAGTACTAAGTGGAAGTTAATGCGGTTAGTTAACAACCCGGGAAAGCTGCCCTTTTTGCTGCTCTTTAGAATATACAAACGATGCGTTTATAAAAGGTATTACTAATTCTTAGCTATTTACATCAATAAGAATTTATTGATTATAAATTCAGTTCTTATTTTATCATCAATAAATTGTAGTAACACCACCTTGCACAAAAAGATCAACAGAAACTCAGAAAGCTAATTTTTTTTTTTTTCACCCGATGAGGACAGTATGTTCCAAAATTGCTCCTTCACTCTTCCACAGTCCCCAGTATGTCTTATGACATATTTCAGCATTTGGCGAAATGCGATTCATGTTAGAAAAATTATAAAGGTGACAGAAATTCTGAGGCGTGAAACATTTTTCTTAAAGAAATATTTGCCTCACTTGATATTCAAAGTTGTTTCGGGTTAATGCAAATTTTCTTCACAGAATACAACAGAAAAATAAAAAATTCAGCAAACAAATCTGGAATTTTACACTAACTCGTTGCGAAACAATTTTGTAGTATTGCAGATGTTTTTGACAGAAAAGATTTGAAAAAGACGGAATTCAGTGCCTTACATTTCAACCAAAACCTGCATTCAACTTATTCTTGACTCTTCGCATCCATAAGTCATGAGGCTGGAAATTTTCCGGTAGGGCAAAGCAAACAAATGTAAAATCCATTGTATAGAAGAATAGAATAACAAACTTCTTCCCGATATAATCAGAGAGCTTGGCCTATGTTCAGTAAACATATCTGTTGGTAGTTTGTAAATAAAAATATGGAAAACAATTGCAAATACTGGAGGACGTTGACGATTATCGTCCAACATTTCTAGAATTTTCGTTTAGCGAGAAAGAAAAGAAAAATCATCACCGCCCACATACAAAAAGATGTTAATAAGGAAGTTTAGAATATTATATTTCGGGAGAGCAAACAAATTGACAATCTTCATAACTGCTGAAAGATAGTGACAATGTACTATTAGTTTCATTATATACAGATTCTTCCGTTATTGGAATGTTACCGATAAATATTTTACGAGCTTTGCTACAGGAATCCAAAATATGGAACCAACAGGAGGGACATGTGAGGTGTCCCCCTTCTACTGTATAATGAGGTGGTCATCATTAATGATGGTCAGCTCATTATGTAATAGGAGGGGGACACCTCACATGTCCCCTTAGTCCCATATTTTGGGTCATTGGAGAATTTTTTATACTTTACATAAGAGATTGGGGCTTGTGATTGGACTCTGAGAAGCAAAGAGGAAGAAGAACTGATATTTCTGAGGGGCTCCGGTAATGGGTAGGTGGTTTTGCTTTTGTTTTCGTTGCAATTTCTCAAGGAGAATTATCCTCCTTATATAGGGGCTTAACCCATCATCTCTACCCCTCAGATCCGCCCCCATGAGAGATTTTCTCTCAACCACTCATGATTCACGTTCTCCACCATTCTCTCAATAGAGAAACAGTGGTTGATTTGGTCATCATTAACCACGTCAAGCTAACATGTCTCACTTGAATAGTAGATACTGACACCAAGCGTTTGAACTGTGATAAATTACTACCGATGCCATTATTCTTCACTCTGTTTTCAACAACTTCAAGTTTCCAAATAAGGTCAAATGTTAAAAAATTAATTAAAAAGGATACTTTTTCGACTAGCTTGCGTTTGTCATTTTTATATGTATATATGTTGAAAGGACAAATTTTTAAAAACACCTTTTTTAATTAATCAAAATCGACTCCCTGATAAAAAAAATAAGCAAAACTGACGCCCACCAACCCCCTCTCTCTTGTGTAAGCAAAACCGACCCCACCAACCCTCTCTCTCTCATGCGCTCGTGAACTCCACCCGCATAGTCACAACAAAATGGTGGGCTGTAGTGCAGCTTAGGCTTTTAAAGCATGCAAAAGGCGCTCTGGGGCACTCTGTGTTCCAGATCATAGTCTGTCGTCACCGCTTGCTTCATAAGGCATAGGTAAGTGGGTAGGCCACGCGACACTCTTGCAAATGAAGCTAACCCTCGCCGCTCCTCGCTTAGAGAGACGAACCTTTCCCCTCCCGCTCCGGCCGGTCTTCTGACCACCGTCCTTCCGCGCCAGGTCTCACACACCATTCCCGAAACCACGCGATACCCTCACTTTTTCCTTGTTCTCCTTCTCTCTCATCCCCCCCCGCGTCGGCGGAGGCTTTCTCCTTGCCCTTCCCATCGTCCACGACCTCCTTCCCAGGCTCCATCACTCACACGGCGGCCACCGATCCGGGCCCTTACACCTCTCTCCATACCGCCTCCTCCTCGGGCACTACGTCATCGGCCGAGGCAAGGAAGCCGCCGCCATCCCCCGTCAGACGGTGGACTTACTCATGGCTCTCCCCGCATCGCCTCTGCCTGCCTCCGACCGACCCTGACCTCCCTCCGCGGCTGCACCGCCCGATCCGCCGTTCGCCTCTTTCCCCGACCCACCACTACCCACTCCTAGGGCCCCCGCCACAGCGAAATCGACCATTTTCCTCTGAAAAGGGTCGATTTTGCTATTTTTTTGAACAAACGGTCGTTTTTGCTATTTAATTTTGAAAAAGTGGTGTTTTTAAAAATTTGTCCCAAAAGAAACTATACTCACTCATCTGCAGGACAATAAATTTTTTATAATTTTAGCAAGATGTATTATCTAAAAGTCAAATTGAAAATTGACAATCAAAGGAAATATAAAAAATTCATAAGATCAACATAATAATCTATCAGAGGTCACCTCGATGAACTCGTGATCAAAAACTGCTTCGGCCTCGAAACCCCGCGCCGGATTCCCAACCAACGGCAGATCAGTCTGCGATCAAGATCACATAAAGATCATATCAACATCAAAACCATAAGGAGCAGAGCCTTAAATGAGCTTAAAAATCATGAAAAACAACATAATTAAGCTTAACCTCGCTTGAAGCGTTAGCAAAGAATCTTCTTTCAGAATATTAGGGAGCAGGGATCACACGAGATGATCGAAGCTGAAAGCTCCGCCTCAATCCGTTGAATCCCTGCTAGGGTTTGAGATGACGAAACAGAGACGG
>NC_033802.1:1476046-1480736 GCF_001876935.1 Asparagus officinalis | reverse complement strand
AAGCTCATGGCCGAAATGCTTTGATCTTCAGCACAGGTACACTGTTCATATCTTATTCTAGGTTTTTCTATCAGATGAAAAAATTTTCGTTTTATTTTCGTAATTAATTTGATCTCGAAGTGTATAGATTATGAAAATTTTGTAATTTGGGTACTTTGATTTAGACCTGTGACAAGATTGAATCTTTTAGGGTAAATTATTGAAAGTTTGGAGATGATAGTGTCAGTTTACTCCTCGATAACATTTAAGGATCCTTGTTGATTGAGCTATGATTAAAGTTCATATTTGCTGAGTATGTCTTTAGTTAGGGTATGTGTTTGTGCTCTGTGAATCTCTCTGTATCTGATTGTTAGTTAATAATAAGTTTATCATGACAAGCAAGATGATAAATTTGGGACCTTGCCTACGGTTTTCTTGTGATTTTCATTTGAAGTAAAGTTTGTAGTTTTAAGTCTCTTAGATGGGACCTTACCTTCTTCCTTCCATACTTTTTGTTGAATTCCCCTTGTGATTCGATTCCTAGGAATAGGAGAAGGTGGGGGTCTTGCCTTCTTCGTTTCGCTCTTGCTGAATACACTTGTGTCACGTATTGTAATTCGATAACTAGGAATAATAGAAATTGGGCCTTACCTTCTTCATTTTCCCCTGTTGAACGCACTTATACAGCTTTGTACAAGTAATTCTTCCATATGATGTGGGTCTTTCTTCTACATATGTGCATATTCCTCTTCCTTGCATTTATTCGTGAGTGTGAATGTTATGGGAAACTATGTTTAGAGCATTACTCGAGTTTTAGTAGACTTGGCTCAAAAATGCAGTTGCTTGTAATGTTGTCAAAGCAAAGGGATAGTTTTTAAAACAAAGTAATTACTATATATATTTCCTGTATCAGCTTCTTTTCTTTATACTCAATAACTAATCCATCTTAAAATAAAATCACCCACGATATAATCATTAATTCATCTTAAAAGTTGTTTGGCTGAAGTAGCTTTAGCTCCATACCCATTTCTTCTCTGCTCACCAACCAGACATGTCTTTGATATTGGCTTCATCTCATGAATTCAGCTTCTTCAGAATTAGTTTTTTCTTTGTGCTTCTTTGGCTTAAGTGAATATGATATTAATTAAAGGTAAGAGTTGATGCAGAAGTGAAGTGTGATTTCTGATATAGTAAAGAGGTTTAATTGCCTTTCATTTTGGAACCTAGACGGAAGTTCAAGCAAGAAATTCAGCTCCACTATTTTTTCTTTGTGGCATGCGTGAAAAGGTTCCTTTGGTGGTTTACTGTTGGAAATATTATATTTGTCATTGAACAGTATATTTTGTAAGTAAAATTTGGTTGCTGAATCGGTATTGTTGTCGTTTATCTCCATTGCCTGACAAGAATACTGGTAATATGTTATTAGAGGTGGACTCTGGCTACTTCTGAAAGGATTTGAAATCTAATCCTTCCTCCTTAAACTCAATAGTCTGTTCAAATATTTTTTCACTCTAATAAAATGATATACATCATGTTCAGCGGTACAAACCACAAAAAAGAAAAAGGATATCAAGTGAATTTGAGGCTTTTGTATTATACATCAAGTGGTACAACTACAACAAGAAGATTGTGTAGAGTTAATGATTCAGATCTTTGATCATCATCAAGATTAAACAATCAAAAACCCTTAAGTCAATTGTTGTTAGGTTTCAACATACAAAGTCATTGCTATTTTTTGGAACCACCTGATTTTTGGTTTTCATGTTGGTCAGCTTGAATTGAGTAGACTTTTTATTTTATTTTCCTGCAATTTAATCTGAACGAGAAGGAATTCCAAATCTTTTCCAAAAGAGCCTAATCTATCTATACTTTATTATGGCCAGTATACTCATTGAGGAAAGATTTAGAAGACTAGTCTATATGATTGGGCCAGCATTTAATTATACTAGGATGGCATGGAGATTTATGGTAATGAACATTATCATAATTGGAGGTGTTCTTTTGTTCTTAAATGTGAATTCTATTAATCTCAGCACTTATAGTTTAAGACAACCACTGAGAGCATGAAGTATAAAGTAGCTGTATAATTTTGTGATTGCTTATAATAACTACATAAATATTATTCTTGATACATTATTTTCTAGCTTACTGAACAATATTACACAAAATTATAGCAGAAAGCAATGCGTTCAATTCTTTCAGTAAACAAGTTCAGGACTTCGCACTTCTTCATACTCAATTTCTTCGTCTAATTTCGAACAGACACGTTCATTTACAAAATTCAGAAAGAGATAGATAAAGTCCGGAGGACCCTTGAAATGGGGAATAAACCAGCAAAAGAAGAGCGTGAAGAGATCATGGTGAAGGTCATGCCTCCACTGGACCAAGCTTATGTGAGATGGCTCGCTCGTGACCTTGAAAGGCTCCACCGTTTTGCTCCAAAGAAACCTCGTGCCATAAAACCACCTGAGCGTTACATTGAGTACATGCGCTTGTACGGCTGGCTTGATTTGGACATGGATGATCCAGACCTATCTCATTTGTTGAAGTAGGTACCGGGTTCCTGTATATTGGAGACATCGTATTTTTGTAGCTGGAGATGTTTCACTAAACTATTATTAATCAAATGCAAGTCACATGAGGAATCCTGTGTGTTTCCTGATATTACCTTTGTCTGTTAACATTTCTATTCTCTCAGTTAAATGTACACAGAGGGATTGTGTAATTTCTGTTTGAATATAGACTCGATTTCTGCAACTATGTCAGGTATTAGTTTTTTTTGTTATAATGTACTGAGATTTTTCTGTCAGTGCAGCCTAATGCTTGCGTAGTGCATGAAAGATGGGGAAAGTTATAGGAAGGGCTCATGCTGTCTGTGTCAGAATTATAACATGGAGATGTTACAGAATGAGATAGATTCTGATTTTTTTTTTAAAATTGCATTTCTTTCTGTGCTCAATCTTGTTATTCAATTGGAGAAGGTGAACTGTACACAGTGAAGAATTATCTGCTGTACCTCAAGGTTTGCCTGGGAGATTGAATCCTAAAGAGGATCATATTGCATTATTAAAAAATGTTGGATTGGTAAAGATAACTAGGGGGGAAATGTGGTGTTTAGCATGTTTGCTATATCCACTCCCAAACAGTAATTTTGGGAGTTGGATTGCCGAAAATGCCCTTTTGATGTTGAGGGTGTTTCTGGAATGGATTTGGCCTGGTTTGGTTTGGGAGAAGGGCAATTTAGTCCTCACACACCCCCAAAGTTACTGTTTGGGAGAAGCATCTAATTTAGTCCTCACACACCCCCAAAAGTTCACTCATTTTTTCACCTTGACAGCTCAGAGTATTTTTTAGAACTTTGATACCTCCAAAAGTTTCAATCTCATTTCTTTTTGATGCTCATGTCCAGATGTCGCTAGATTTTCTAATTAGATGCTCTGAAGTTTTGCTAGTATCAAATGAACCTTGTTTTACGCAATGCCTGAAGCTTACGATGCACGAACGATGAGCCTATTAAAGTTACAATTCCTTGTTGTTATTATTATTATTTTTATTAAATATCTATGCAGTTTCTTGTCATTGCGCTTTTGTACAAGGATTGATTGGAATTATAAGCTTTACAATTTATCTTTCATATAGTTCTTTTTAATCATGCTAGTATTAAGCCCGCGTTATTATTTACCAAGTTATATTTATCGCAAAATTGATAATATCGTTTTTGTTATATAACTCTTTATAAAAATTTCCATGATAAATTTTTTAATACTTTTTACAGAGTGAATTTTCAAACCGGTTAACAAAATAATACATTAATTAGCAAATTTTATCAATTTTTTATTATAGAGTCAGAAAATATTTATATTTGTGAAAATGCCTGATAAATGTTAAATGCATCCTTTGCAAGAAAAAAATAATATGAAAAGTATTTTCAATGTTAAAAAATTATTTCTTAACATTGGAGAAGGGCCAAAAGCTCACTCTAGCATGTAGGGCACGTTTAGATTTCAAAAAATATATATTGTAGTATGAACATTATTTATAAAAAAATCACTCACCATACAGCATAAACAATAAATTTAATTATCTAACTCATATTGCAGTAAGAATAATGTTTCCAAACTAGTTAACAAAATAATTTTTTACCGTCACACTCTCTATCTTACTCTTTTTCGTAAGCAAATTATTTTTCGTTAGAGACTATTTGGTGGAAATTTTTGTAATAAGAAAGTGAAAGAATTGAATTTGATTTATTCCCTCCAACTGCTTAGAAAAAGAATGTTTACAACTCTCTCGATCTTGATTACAATTTGAATTCCCGATTATAAAAGAGAAGAAGATCGACGGAGATCCTCTCCTTTGTTTAAGACTGAGTTTTTCATGGTGACGATGAGATGCCTCCCTCAACGTTCATATTGAGTTTGTTTCTCGTTGATGATCCGACGTTTTAGTGGAACAATGTTTCTTCCTCTTGATTGATGTAGAGGAGGACTTGCGTGGCAAGTTTGAAACTTTTAACGAGTTTAGGAACTCAGAACGAGTTTAAACTCTTGTAAAAGAGTTGATTGATCTTAAACGTAATTGGTTAGACAAGGCAATGACGAAGAAAGCTCCAAGAATCTGCTGCTGAGAAGATGAGCCGAATGAGTCGCTCTCTAGATCTCCAAAATACTCAAAGATCCAAAAGATGATCCCCGAAGATTCCTAAGATCTG
>NC_033802.1:1461252-1475247 GCF_001876935.1 Asparagus officinalis | reverse complement strand
GTTCCAAAAGATGATCTCTAGATCACCCACAAAAAAGAGACCAAACTCAGCTGAGTTTTTCGCCATTTATAGGGGATTTTAGGGGTGTAACCGTCCCCTAAAATCTCTCCTTAATGGGGTGTAACCAACCCCATTTTGTGGAACACGGTTTTAAAACCATTCAAGGGTTTAAGGTGTGTAATCTTCCCCCTAAAATCTCTCCATAATGGGGTGTAACCGACCCCATTAAGTGGAGATACGGTTTTGAAATCGTTCAGGTTCTGTTTGAACCAGTAAAACGCAGAAAATGATGTTCTGGGCCTGAGCACCGCGTTTGGCGGCTGAGAATGCACAAGCCGCACTGTGTTTTGAATCTGGGCGTGAACGCAGAGTTTGCAAGCTGTGTTAGCGGCTGAGTTTGTATTGCTGCGTCCGCATTTGCATTTGCTCTACGTCCACGTTTGAACTGCATCAGCAGTTGTGAAACGCTGTGTTTATGCCGCGTTTTTAGCTGATACGCGGGGAGGACCTCCGCGTTTTGGTTTGGGGAGATCATCAATTTTGTAGTCTCTTTTGAGCGTTTGTAAATATCGTTGTCTTGGCTCCTTGAAAATATGAGAATCATCAAATTTATCTCCCGATGTTGATTGTGAAGGCTGTTGAACTAGAGCTTTCATTGGTTGTTGCGAAGGTCGTCAGATTGTAACATTCATCAATCTACGTGAAAGTCTTTAAATTATAGCATTCTGGAAGTCGTCAGATTGTAACTTCCATCATCGGTGTTTGATGGGGATAAACTATCTGTAGTAATTTTTAGACAGCCTATAGAGACTAATTAGAATTTCTTTTGACGATTTTTTTTCATGTGTGGCTACTTACTATCTCGTGATGTAATTTTTTTTCCTCTAAAAATACATGAATATTCGAGGCCCTAAATAAGAAAAAACCAAAAAGCCAAAAAATACACGGTGTAAGTCTCGTACACAGAGACACAAGACAAATATACTTATGCCCTAACGAAAGAAGCTGAGCAGTCATCAGCTTATACAATTTTTCCAACCTGCAACCGAATCACACAGAGAGAAAATTCGTTTTCCTCAAAAAAATATTATTTTTTGCAAAATAATAATTTCCCTCCACTCTATCTGAACAATTAATTTCCCTCCTTTCCCTCGTTTTCTGCTCTTCCCTTTTCCTAACCCTCACTCTCTCTCTCTCTCTCTCCCCTCTTTCCCCCAAAATTCTCTGCTCCTCAATCAGAACCCTAACCCTAACTTCAACCTCTAATCCCTCAATCTCCCCCCAAAACCTGACGTTTCAGCTCCCGATCCAACTTCAACCTCCGATCGAGGGCTCGATCTCAATGTCAGGCGGCCGAGGAGCTGGGAATCAATCCGGTCAGATCTTGCAGCCGATGAGGCGGCACGTGCGCCGCCGGCGATTGTCGGCGGTCGGCCGGGGACGAGGCGTCTGAAATGATCGTCATTAGGACGCCGGTGAGTTTTCCATCGGCGTTGATTCCTAGTTTGTGATTTTTTGTTTAGGTTATTGTTAAGTTTGCGATTTGTTAGATCTGTGTGATTTTTAGTGGTAAGTTCAGTTACTGAAGTGAAGTATCTGATTGATGTTTTTTTGCAGTTGAAAGATTAGGATTCTTTAATGTTGATCGTCGAGAATTGCTAAGAAGCTAAGAACTTTTTGGTAGCCAGTTGAGCTAGATATCTAAGAGCAGACACTTCAGAAGCACTGATGTTTTATGTGCTTTAATAGAAGCTTTTCATTTTGGTTTTGTGACGTTTTGAGTTAATTGTTTAGAACCATCTGCGCTTTACAATTGCAAGTTAGGGAACAGCGTAGGATAACTGAATTGTGCTACTTAACATCAGATTCACTATGAAGGAGTTAGTACGATTGAACTTCCTTAGTTTGCTACAAATCTGTGCTTAAAATTTTAATTGCATTGCCATTCAATCAGTTCTCTCTTCTTTGGTTACCAATTTTTATTAAGACTTTTAACAGCAGGATACTCTTTTCAGTTAGTTGCATGTATCTGTGTGAGCCAGCAATTTGTATTCCTCCTTGCTCCATCCATTTGTGCCGCTTTAATCAACTGACATATAGAGCTGGCAGGAGCTAAATTCCCCATCCAGATGATCCCTTCCACAATCTCAAAATAGAAGACAAGCATTTGGTTGTCATAGATTAGTTCTTTTTGACGGTAAAGGAAGGGAATCCCACACTCCCCCTTTTTAGGGAAGGGGGAATTAAGTTCTTCATTGGCACTTCTGAGACCTAGAACCTCTTGCCACTCTTGTTTAGTCAAGCAAATCACGAACTAACCCAGCTAGTTGGCTTAATCTTTTATTAGACTTTGACGTTTGTGTCCACCATATAGTTCTTATGTAGTTTGAGTAGTGTGTTCTACTTGGGGTACCCGATAACTCTTGGTTTTGGAGTTGAATGCAATTTTATTTTGGCATTGCTCTTTCCTGTTTCTTACTCGATACCCTTCTTTCTCATAGGTAACTTGCATAGTTCCTTAAAATTTGCATATATATCATTGCCGTCCATACTGGATTATATTTGATGACCAAGGATTGCTGTATCAAATTCAAAAGGCACCCACCACTTGATAGTATCACCAATTCAGTATATCTCCCATCTGAAGCTTCATATGTAGTTGAGCTTGCCTCGTTATTAATGTCCACACAAGGTTGCTGTATCTCTATTGGAATTTCTTGTTTGAGTTTCTTCCGTTTGGCCCGTGATGATGGAACTGCAGGATTTCTTAGGTTTCTTTCTCATGTGGAAGGTGTGTGGAATTCTTTATCTAACCAAAAGTACAGTATAATTCAATTCACTGAAACAATCTTACAAGTTTTTGCCATTGTACTAATATATTCCAACTCCCTCACAATATAATTTACCCCTAAACTAACAGCTTCAACCGGGCATACTCTTGAGTACATATTATGGTCCAACTACATGTCTGTTTCATGATTGTGGATCATAATAGGTCATAGACTCACAAAAAAAAAAAAAAATAAAATAAAATAATAAATAAATAATAATAATAATCGCTATCTGTGAGCCACGGAACCTCTTGTAGGATGGTACTGGTCTCAATATATGTGTGTGCAAATGTGTCAGCTTCGTGTAGAGAGGATAGATAAACAATTTTCTGTCTTTGAATCTCGTATAAGTAACAAGTTTCCCTTATAAAACATGGGGGCCTAATTACTATGGTGGTAGGTGAGCATCAAGCTTATAAACCAGTGATGGCCAGGGCAAGCAGCCTTCAAAAGTGTTAAACAAGAAATTTGTTTGAGCGTATTGGTTAAAAATTATTGCTTAGGTAAAAATATCACTTTTTGCAGGGCAGTGTAAATAACGTTCCAAACATCTTATACATATATAATGATGCATGTATGTACCCTACATTTTTATTAATGAAAGACTACCTGGTTTGTTAGACATTGATGTTCTCTTTTACTCTCTGATGTTGGTCTGATGAAAGACTTCTATATTCAGTTGAAGCGAAAGCCTGAACAAGATGACAACGAAGCTGCAGAATCAAGTGAGTGGGCAACCAGCCTGGGATATGCTGAAGCAATTAACAGTCCTCTCCTTACCCCAGTGTCAGGAAAAGGTGGCCGGTCCTATGGCAGGTCAAAGGTTACAAAAGGCAACAAATTTATACCACAGACCCCCATCTCAAATGCTGGTAAGTACATTCCTCAATTTTATTTCTCTCTTATTCTCATAGCTGGATCTTCTTGAATGAATTGGTTCACTTTCATATCCAAAATTTTTTTATTCATGACACGTGTATCTAAATGTCGATGCTCGCTTTTCTAACCACAATCTCTTCTTCTAGTTTACATCATTTGATCTCAGTTAAGGATAGAATGATGAAAGGATTATTGTATTATGCAGGTTCTCCTTCGGACCACAATCTCACTCCGGCTGGTAACTGCCGTTATGACAGTTCGCTAGGTAATTGAAGTGCTGATTTGTTGATGAATATAAAAACTTCAGTGTTTGTGAAGTTTTGGTGGATCTTATAAGGAAAGTTTGCTAAGTTTTGCACTAGATGACATGTATCCTCATTTTCTTTCAGGACTTTTGACGAAAAAGTTCATTAATTTACTCAAACATGCTCAGGATGGCATTCTTGATTTGAACAATGCTGCAGAAACTTTAGAGGTTAGAAAAGCAATATAAATTATCTGCACTGTCTCATCTCACAGAAATGGTAACTGCTGTTACAAGTGAAAAAAATGTGTCATTCCAAATCCAAGTTTACTAAAAGGTTTCTGATGTTACAGGTGCAAAAAAGGCGGATATATGACATCACAAATGTTCTAGAAGGAATAGGTTTGATAGAAAAGAAACTGAAAAATAGAATACGTTGGAAGTATGATGTCCCTCTTCTACTTTAACTACCAATTTGTTATGTGCTGCTCTTATTCTTCCTCATGAGTTCAAGGTTCAGTACTTATGACAAATACTTTGACAGGGGACTTGATGATTTAATGCCAGGAGGTGCGGATGCTGATATTTCAAATTTGCAGGTATTTGGATGAAATTTATTCATATACTTAGGTGTTTTGCTAGTAGCAAATAAACCTCAAATATGTGTTAGCTTGCAATGCACGTGAAGAAGTTCGATGAATTGCTGCAATCTGAGGTTTCCCCCCTTCTTGTTTTCTTTTAGTTGGAAGTTGAAAGTCTTACTTTGAAAGAGCAAAGCTTGGATGCACATATAAGGTTAAGTGTTTGTCGATAAAGTACATTGTGGTCAACATCTTGAGATATTCATAGTGAAATACTGAATAATTATCTTTTACAGCAAATTGCGTGAAAAATTAAGTGATCTCAGTGAAGATGAATACAGTCAGAAGTAAGAGCTCTAATAACTCATGCTTAGTCACCAGGAATTAGTCAATCTCATTTGTGCAGTCAATTTATGTTTTCCCATCCATTCATCTATAGGTGGCTTTATGTGACAGAAGATGACATCAAAGGAATACCCTGCTTTCAGGTTTGCTCCCGGTTTCACAATTTTGGGTGGTGATTATTCTGGTTTCTGCAGTGATATAAAACATCGAGAGACACTGTTTTCAGTTATTGTCATCTATTTCAATATCTTCCTATTTGATATTATCAGAATGAAACACTAATTGCAATTAAAGCGCCCCATGGTACTACCCTTGAAGTTCCGGATCCAGAAGAGGTGGGAATATGCAATTAGGGAGTTAAAGCTTAATTAGTGTGCTTCACATTATAATATTTAGTACTTTTAACATTTCCTCCTCTACATACAGGCTACTGACTATCCCCAAAAGCGATATAGAATTGTCCTGAGAAGCACCATGGGACCGATAGATGTTTACCTAGTGAGGTGATGCACAGAGCCTTTCCAGTCAAAATTTGTCATAACATGCGAACTTGAAATAAATTACATTTTAATTCACAAAATCTTGTAAATGCATCTAAATTGACTTCATTTCAGTAAATTCGAGGAGAAATTTGAGGAGATGAAGGGTGCTGAGACACCACCAAGACTCCCACCTGCATCAAGTTCAGGGTCCACACAGAATTCAGTATGGACAATGGCTGCAGAATGCACTAAAGAAAAAGAGATCGATCCTCAGCTTCAAAACTCAAGGATGTGCTCAAATTTAGATGCCTCGAATGATTTTGCTGGTGGGATCACCAAGATAATTCCTTCAGATGTCGATGTAAGTGCAGTGACATGATAGTAAAATCTTTAATTGCTAGTTTAACCATTAAAATTTTGAGAAGTGTCCTATTTCTTTGGAGCCATGCTCCAGAGACGATCCCCATTTAGATGAGAAAAGGCTAAGAAGATTCTGATGAGGATGTTAATCTATTTCTCCTGGCTTTATTGGACACTAGTGTGAACACCGACATATTTTTCCAGCTACAGTAATCCCTTTTTTGAATATTTGGGATTGCTACATTATCCCGCCTCTGCTACATTGTTTCCCGTGTACTAAAGTAATATTTTTTTAAAACACTGCAGTTCATGTTTGCTACAGTAATAATGCGCTGTAGCATTTACTGTCGCTTGAATAGTGAATCTTGGGTTCTCCCATTTGTATAGAGGGGTAGATAACTATGTCTAGGAGGATCATGGAAACATTCATGTTTGCATGGGTCTACACTGCAATACCAATAACATTGGCGTTTCAAAATATGTGGCTAACCCCACCGTTACCTATAGTTTTCTCATCCAGGAACTTAAGTACAAATTTAGCGAGTGATCCAAGTTGAAATCTCTTGATATATTAAATCTTCAATTAAGTTGTAGGCTATCTAAAAATCACAATAGATAGTTAATCTCCCATCAAACACCGATGATGGAAGTTACAATCTGATGACTTCCAGAAGGCTACAATTTGAGGACTTTCACGTAGAAGGTTACAATCTGACGACCTTCACAACAACTAATGAAAGCTCTAATTCAACAGCATTCACAATCAACATCGGGAGTTACAATCGGACGACTCTCATATTTTATAACAGGCAAAGATCAATAAGCAATGGCCTTTGCAATGTTATAATGGACGAGGTTATAAGCCAACAATCTCTCTCAAACGCAGAAATTCACTTCTGCGTTTTTCAAGTTCAAAACGCAGACAAGTGTGCGTTCCTTAAACAGGCGTCGAACTCTGTAACGCAGAGTTAAATCGCAAAACGCAGACAAGTGTGCGTTCCTTAGCAGGTGTCGAACTCTGTAACGCAGAGTTAAATCACGAAACACACACGTAATGTGCGTTCTTCGACAGACTCGACTGCATCCCAAACTCTGAACGCAGAGTTGATCCTCAACGCACCAGTGACCTGTGCGTTTCCAATTTCAGAACGCATGCGGCCTGTGCGTTTCAAATCTCCAATAGAGATTTAACTCTGCGTCCTAAGTCTTGGACGCAGAGTTAAAGCCCAAATGTGGCCTGTGCGTTTCGACTCCTAGCGAACGCCTAACTCTGCATCTCATCTTTAAGACGCAGAGTTAAGGTCCAAACGCAAGCGAACCTTGCGTTTTCAACTCCCAGCGAGCGCCCAACTATGCGTCTCATCAATAAGACGCAAAGTTAAGGCCCAGAACGCTGTTTTCAGCGTTTTGACTCGTTCAAAACACTAACAGTACGGTTTCAAAACCGTCTTCCCCACGATGTAGGGAGCTGTTTAAGAGGGGGCAGTTACACCCCACTCAGCCCATTGAGGAGCTAATTAAGGGGGCAGTTACCACCCCTAAATCCCCTATAAATAGTGGGAAACTCAACTGAGTTTGGGCTGGCTCTTGGATCCTTTTCTTTGGGGAGGAAAAAAGGAGAGATCATCGGCTAACTCTGGAGGGGAATTGTTGGAGTTTTGAAGACCAGCAACAGGAGCTTCTCCCTTGGCTTATTAACCGAATTTTCGGTTTAAATCAACTCTTTTTCAAGAGTTCAAACTCGTTCAGAGTTATCAACTCGATCAGAGTTCAAAACTTGCTCTGCAAGTTCTTCTAAAACTCGTCAGAGTTCTCAACTCGATCAGAGTTCAAAACTTACTCTGCGAGTTCTTCTAGAACTCGTTCAGAGTTATCAACTCGTCAAGAGTTATTTCAAAACTTGCCACGCAAGTTCTCCACAGCGTCAAATCGTGAGGAGAAGACATCGTTCTAGTGAATCAAGACGATCAGATCGTCAACGAGAAGCAAACTCGACGCAATCATTCGAGGGAGGCATCTCATCGCCACCGTGAAGAACCCAGAATTAAACAAAGGGGAGAATCAAATTCATTCTCCTCTCTTTTGTAATCGGAATCCAAATTGTAATCGATTTTGAGGGAATACAAGTCAAATTTTCTTTCATTGTCTTTTTACTACAAATTTCCAAATTGACGAGTTTTAGAAGAACTTGCAGAGCAAGTTTTGAACTCTGATCGAGTTGATAACTCTGAACGAGTTTGAAACTCTATGGAAGAGTTGATTTAAACCGAAAATTCGGTTAATAAGCCAAGGGAGAAGTTCCTGTTGCTGGTCTTCAAAACTCCAACAATTCCCCAGCAGAGTCGCCATCTTTTGTTTGGTGGAAATTTGTAGTAAAAAGACAATGAAAGAAAATTTGACTTGTATTCCTTCAAAATCGATTACAATTTGGATTCCGATTACAAAAGAGAGGAGAATGAATTTGATTCTCCCCTTTGTTTAAAACTGGGTTCTTCACGGTGGCGATGAGATGCCTCCCTCGAATGCTCGCGTCGAGTTTGCTTCTCGTTGACGATCCGATCATCTTGATTCACTGGAACGATGTCTTCTCCTCACGATTTGACGCTGTGGAGAACTTGCGTGGCAAGTTTGAAAATAACTCTTAACGAGTTGATAACTCTGAACGAGTTTTAGAAGAACTCGTAGAGTAAGTTTTGAACTCTGATCGAGTTAATAACTCTGAGACGCAGAGTTGGGCGCTTGCTGGGAGTTGAAAACGCAAGGTTCGCTTGCGTTTGGACCTTAACTCTGCGTCTTAAAGATGAGATGCAGAGTTAGGCGTTCGCTAGGAGTCGAAACGCACAGGCCACATTTGGGCTTTAACTCTGCGTCCAAGACTTAGGACGCAGAGTTAAATCTCTATTGGAGATATGAAACGCACAGGCCGCATGCGTTCTGAAATTGGAAACGCACAGGTCACTGGTGCGTTGAGGATCAACTCTGCGTTCAGAGTTTGGGATGCAGTCGAGTCTGTCGAAGAACGCACATTACGTGTGCGTTTCGTGATTTAACTCTGCGTTACAGAGTTCGACACCTGCTAAGGAACACACACTTGTCTGCGTTTTGCGATTTAACTCTGCGTTACAGAGTTCGACGCCTGTTTAAGGAACGCACACTTGTCTGCGTTTTGAACTTGAAAAACGCAGAAGTGAATTTCTGCGTTTGAGAGAGATTGTTGGCTTATAACCTCGTCCATTATAACATTGCAAAGGCCATTGCTTATTGATCTTTGCCTGTTATAAAATATGAGAGTCGTCCGATTGTAACTCCCGATGTTGATTGTGAATGCTGTTGAATTAGAGCTTTCATCAGTTGTCGTGAAGGTCGTCAGATTGTAGCCTTCTACGTGAAAGTCCTCAAATTGTAGCCTTCTGGAAGTCGTCAGATTGTAACTTCCATCATCGGTATTTGATGGGGGGTCAACTATTTATTGTGATTTTTAGACAGCCTACATAAGTGTCGTCCATACATTACCACATTGTAACAAGAAAAAACTCATGATTAGATATAACTTAATCATGTGAAAAATAAGTGTCTCTGCATAGATCATATAACACTAAGACCACACTCGTTAATATCAATACAAGTTTCATCACATTTATAAGGATTGGGGGTTTATATTCAGTTTCTCCTTGATACCCTGCTAATGAGGCCTAGACTCCTGAAAACAAACTTCTCAGCTACTGGTTTAGCAACCATCCTGCCCTAAATAAGTTCATTCAATTAATCTACCGGCAGATCTTATCAGCTGCAGAAAACATGTAGATGAAGTTTGTTGGCGTCAGTCATTAGTCTTTTAGATAGAATTGCATAAAAGATCAAAAGATTTCTACTAGTGTGGCCAACAATAGATCACAACCCTCCCTTCAACTCCTACTTTACTACTGTTTTTCTCACAATTATCATCATAATGTCAACGTTTGCCTCTTTGTTATTTATTAATTAATTTGTTTTTTGGTTAGAAGTCCTTTTAATTTATATGATGGAACAAATAATGAACATGTATTATACTGTTTTGCAGACTAATGCAGACTACTGGCTTCTGTCGGATGCTGAAGTTAGCATTACAGACATGTGGAAGACAGCGCGTATCCTTTAAATACTTGTTCATTCTTTTTAGCCTTTTTTCGCTGTTAAATTTCGTGAAATAGGACGATATTTTCTTTTCTTTTCTTTGGGGACGATATTCCTTAATTCCAATAAAAAGCTGAGGTTCAATGGGATGGGATAAACAGAATTAACCCAGAGGATTTTATCACGGAGCCAGTCAACAATCGCGTGCCTCAAACTCCCCCTCCTGGCGTTGCTGAGGTCCCATCCAAGACAAACACTGCTCCAAGATGAATACAATAATTATGAAGGAAAAGAAGGAACTCACAGTTTTCAGGTTTGGACGAGAGACAGTAATGCGGAACAAGTACCTCATTGTCTTATTCTTGCCGATGATTCTTGAATCAGGAAAATCATCAATTTTGGTGACAACGAGATGGGAAAGGGAGGAAAAAGCTGTAGATTGTCGCATACAACAGCTGCAGTGTTAACACCATCGCAAGTCGAGTGTATAGCCTACATGATATTACCCTTGAGTTGGTGCTTCTCCCATTTTTTTAAGCATCCATGCCCAAGGCCTCATTTGTAGTCTGAATTGAAACCAATCAATTGTCCTAATACCTTATTTTAATTAATCGAGGACAGAATATTATTTCGTACTATCCTTTTTCGCTATCAAGCAAGAATGCTATATATTTCTCATGGCTCCAAGTTGAATCCATTATTACATTCTATTCAGTTATGTTGTTGACGCTGAAATTGTAGGATAAACACCCCTGTGAGGTATGAACGCATTTTCATTTATGATAAATGCTGTCTAACCCTTCATGAATTTTTGCAGAGTTTGAAGCAGAAAAAGGGAGCATTATCAGATAATCATTCAGGTATGATAAAAAGCAACTTTCACAAAGTTAATTCAAACTTATTTACTGTGAATATTTGAAGTATTACATCAAAGCAGAGATATATCCCCTAAGCTATAGTATACGAACCTCATAGACAAGAGAAAAAAAAAGGTGAAAACCCTACATTTGGTCCTGATTACTGAAGACTCGATCACTTGTCAGCCTTATCAGTCTTCTTCCCTATCCAACCAGCAACTATCGGCGTTAGAGCTACTGTCGGCGGAAACCTAATGGGGGATGCAGCTTTATGTGCAGCATAAGCCAACGCAAAGGTCCCCACTTTTCCACCAGTCTCATCGGCTGCAATGCCAACCTGCAGCAAAACACCAAAACCTCGGGTTAAAGCTTTCAATTTTCCTTTATACTAACATTCGTTTATTCGTTTGCAGTGTTTGCTTACCTTGGCGAGAAGAGCTTGGACGTCGATTCCAGCACTGACGAGAGCGTAGCAGAGAGCGAAGGAGATCAAGGAGAGGGTAATGGAGGTGGCAAGGTATGCACCTCCGTACTTGGTTAGCAGTTCCTTTGCTTGATCTGCCTTTGATTTCTCTTCGCCGTCTCCTTCACTTTTCGAGCTAAATATCTGAATACAAGAGAAATAAAAATAAAATTGGTGAACTGAGCACTACCAACGGTTTTAAGCTGAGGCTGTTTATTATTTACCTTCCATAGTCCGACCTCTAGGCCGTATTTCCGTGTGATTTCGTCGGGCGAGGATTGAGTGGGCTGTGATTTCTCCTTTGTTTCTTGTACTGCTCGGAGTTTGAATCTATTTGAAAGGGATTTTGGTGGGGTTTTTGGTTGGCGAAGGGTGAATTTGTTGATTTTTGCGGGAGGAAGTGGGGATATTAAGAGAGCCAAGGCCATGGAAATGGGGATAGAGAGCTCGCTCCAAAGCTCCGAGAGAAGAGAAGAGGAAGAAGATAGGATCCTAGCTGGGTTCTTTTGGGTTTATTTGGGCCTTGGGCCGTTTCATTCTAGTTGCTGCTGCTTTTGGAAAATTTCAGCCTTGTCCTCGAACATTTGGTCTAATGACACGGGTATCCTGCTCATAGAGCTGGTTTCAGAGAGCACACAATAGCTGGATAATTTGGTCAAATTGGAATTTGGACTTGCTCTACCGTTGGCTGTACCTATCTTTTTAGGGAGAGCGTATTTAAGGCTAGAAGAAGAGACAAGTTGCAAGCATTAGAAGCTTAGAATTTGATGTGGTCAATTCCAAAAACTTGGATGCTAGAGAATATTTTTGCAGAGAAAATATGCGCATGGACTGGATGCAAATAGCAAGAAAAAGACCATAATACAATTTCCCTATGTTTTCGCCTTTATCTTTTAGGGGCTGCTTGCTTTCTTGCATTTCTCAACTTTGCATTGAGAGAATGAGTATTACAAGACAAAAATCTTGACTTTTTTACTAAATACATTGCTTGGTTAGCATTTTTTAATCATAAAATTGGAGTTAGTGTGTAGAATTATTGCATCAATTCTAATTCCCTAAAAAATTTGCTGATTTCGCTTTGATTTTTGTTGATGCCTATCTAAAAAGAAAAAAAAGGAGGGATGGTATACCACATTATCCTCATCAAATTCATATTCAGCCAAACATTATTATTATTATTATTATTTTTGCTTGGATTTGTCATTCTTCAGATCCTTTTCAATATATATGCGGGAAAAAAACAAGATTATGAATGTGGGTTTTTTTTAATCGGTGACATGCATCAAAATTAATTCATGAATCAAACTGTCCCTTGACAGGACAATGCGGGGGTTTGACTTGGGTTCTACCCCGACTTCTCAGTATACCACTGACCTAGCACAAGTGGCAATATCCAATCGATTCAGAGTATTTTTGCTCTATCGAGTGACTGTTGGGTTACTCACCAACAACAAAACTTTGCGAGGGCTCTTTCTGAGACCCACACCCACAGCATGAAGCTCTTGCTGACTAGGCTTAACCCTGGCAAGCGAAGGGTGAGCCCAAGCCCTTTTGAATGCATGCGTTCGACGCACGCTTTTCGTTAGTGAGTTGTTGCTCTGTGCGGCCCACGGAGAACAAATTAAGGTCGCAGTGGCCCAAATTTGATTTTCTCTCAGCAACAAATACCAAGCCCATATATAGATCTAAAATTCATGGACTCTTAGGGGGTGTTTGTTTCAATTTTTTTTGGGGGGGATACAGGGTGGTGGATTACAAAATCTAGGATGAAAAAAATGGAATTTTTTGAGTTTATAGATTCCATAACTTTGTTTGATTCAAAATAAATTTTGGGATATTGAATACCCAAATAATAAAAAACTAATATATTATAGATCCCCTCTTTGAGAGAGGATTTAGACTAGATTTTAAATTCTAAAATTTGTAATGCTACAATTTGAGCTTGAAACAAACAAAATACAAATTATAGGATTACATATCCCAAAATATTGATGAAACAAATAATATTTTAGAATCCCAAACCATGTTAAAAAAACCTACGGATTATAAATCCCATGGTGAAATCCATATCAAAAAATTATTGGATTTGAAACAAACACCTCCTTAACGACTTTTCGGCCAAATTTCCCCGAGTAAAAGTTGGTAATTCCTGTGGAGAGCGAGCAACATCGCTCGCGATAAATGATTACCAGGCATAACGAGCACAAGATAACTCCGCTGCCTGGAGTAAAAGTTGCTCTTTCCTTCGTATCCGTTGTGCTTCGCCTGTACTTAATTGTGAGCGTTGCTTGGGATAACGGTCGTCGAGAACTACCGCTCGAATCTAGCTATTCCATGGGGGAACCCAAATTCCTTATAAATCCCCAGTTAAAAAACTCCTCATCTAGTAAATGTTTGACTAAACGGACCAACGTATCGCCATGCTTCCATAGTTCTCGACGCCCACGCAGCCTGGCTTGTCTCGACTGAACCCTGCGATCTTGTCGTCAACCCGCTGGGGCTCCACGCTGCAGGGTAGTCTGGGCGGTGAGCGCTGCGACGTCGGGGTCACACCCGCGCTGCCTCCTGATTGCAACCGCAAAGAGAGGTTAACTTTAGTACCGACTTATTGAGAGTATTATCCCTTATAAACAAATATTCAACTAGGCTCGTCGCGTCGGATCAAGATGGGGACATTTATCTATATTTATCAAATTTTCAAATAAAAGAGGAAAAAAAAAAAACAAATTAAAGAACAAAATAAAGCAGAAAAAGATGTCTCAGATAGAGATCCGCCGCTAGCCGCAAAAGAACAGGAGAAGAAGCTGGTCCGCCATCATAATAATTGTTGCTCCTGCCAA
>NC_033802.1:1443093-1461246 GCF_001876935.1 Asparagus officinalis | reverse complement strand
GCCAATCAAAACCCCAGCCGGCCTGCCACGTTCACCTCATCCTTTCGTCTCTCTCAGCAGCAGGTTGAGTCTCCTTTAATGAATTGAAAATTTGATTATATTGAGTAGAAGTGGGATTGGTTCTAACTGGGTTTCTCGTCTTAGGCCTTTTTCATCATGCTAATATCTAAAGTTGTGATGAAGGTTGAGTATTATAGTTTCATCGTCTAAGATGTATCTGGTTGGCTGGGCTCCCCGTTGATCGGTTTTAGCTGAGCTCGATCGTGTAGCGATCAATTTTCAAAAGTCCGTTTTAAATTCATAACGCTAGACTAGGAGGTCAACAAACGGTCGGTCTGGTCGATTTTGACTTTTTTTCGTCAAACCGAACTAAATCGAGTTAGATTGCAAACTAAATCGAACCCTGTTAAATCGGTTCGGTTTATTCAGCTTGACCTTAGACATACAAAGTTAGAGGATTCTTTGCTAAAAGGCGAGATTACTATTCCTTCAAACCTTTCACTCGTGTCAAATCTAAACCAAAAAGAAAACTAGTAAAATCACCGAATTTGCAAACTAAATTTAAACATTTATTATATTATATTCTACTATATTGTAGTCAAGCTAATATATTAGTAAGATTTATTAAATAATATAAAACATCTTAAAAATATATAACAATATTAATATAATAGTAATTATATAGTAAATGTAATATAATATATGGAATAAATAATATATTATATAATAAATAATACAATATATTATAAAGCAAAATAAATTTTTAATACTAAAATAAATTATTGCCAATAAAGGGTAATGTAACATTGATATATTCATAATATAATAATATTTATTTATATCATTAATTATTAATATATTATTAAAGTATTATTAATAAACACTAACATATTATAATCTATAATGTATTATATAGTGTTAAAATATTTATAATATTCTATAATATATCAATTTATTGATTATATGCTAATAATAACATAATAGTAATATTAATAATATAGTAATATTTTTATAATATATTATATTATAATTGATATATAATATATTACTAATTTTGTTTAATACTAATGTTACAATTGATCAAACTAGTATTGACCAAAAACACTCAATATGGTGTTTTGAAAATACTTTAGCCATTGTGTTTTTTTTACATAAACACAACAAATTAAGAAAGCGTCATCGTATCCAAACGGAGCCTAAAATATTCAATTGAAAGTACCTATGAAGAAAATCTATGTAAAAAAATCATGGTTTTACTTTTATTCATTTTTT
The DNA here is from genome assembly GCF_001876935.1 of Asparagus officinalis. NCBI lineage: Eukaryota > Viridiplantae > Streptophyta > Magnoliopsida > Asparagales > Asparagaceae > Asparagus > Asparagus officinalis. Next base: position 1,459,974 of record NC_033802.1, on the reverse strand, counting down.
TTCCCCTGGTCACTAAATCACCCACTGTCAGTTGTCACACACATGAAAAGGGTGGGGGAGAAAATGAAACCACAATTTCAACCGCTTGTTCTTATAGAAACGCAACTTAAGAGAGAAAGAATCATGTTAACGTTACTTTTGATTTTTAGAAAGAAACAAAGATAAGACTATAGAGATGCTTATACGCGGTCGCACGAGGGAACACACAGAACCCAAAAAAAGGACTTGGGAACTTATCGCCACTCATTCCAACTCAGCTTCCCAAACAGTTTTAATTCAGAGCCACGCGTTTGTTCCATGATCCAAATTCCAAAACGAGCTTGGGACCCCCACTGGGATTGACTTGACATAAATCTAAAAACTTTGACATATACAGACTTTATGCGATATACAGATTTTACGTATGAGCGGAGCGTTCTGAACCATAAAACGAAGAAAGTAACCTTCAAATAGCCATCTTAACCTCTTTTTGTTACTATTTTGACTCGTACCGCAAAATTTGAAATAGGAAACATGCAGTAAAAAAAAGACCATAATTCAATTGGACCGTGAATCAAGACTTGTTATTTGAATCCTATTGCGAGTGAATATCTTGAATCAACCGCATGATTCAGGACAATTAAGGTTGCTATCATCCACCTATTTGCTTTTGGTGAGATTACGGATTTAGTTTCCTTCAACATTTAACTTATTCGTCCGGTGCGTTCTTTTTTTTTATTCACTGAAAGAAGCTCTCTCTAATTTAAAAAAAAAAATATGTAGTGTAGGCCCCATCACTTATCCTTCACTTGTGACAACAAATATTTAATAAAACAGCAGAAGAAATCTCGAAGACATGAATTGCGATTAGTTAATCAACAGAATTATGCTCATCGGATCCCACTCTAAATAATTTAAATTAAAATATCAGAATCTTGCTCAAGATATTTGATTCCACATTAGCATCACAACATTTCGCTCAGCGCGGCAAAAATGTTGACAAGGTGATAACACCCCACACAATGTGTACATTGAATCTATCATCTATCCAGAGTGAGCTCGGTCTGACGACCGATTCTTACACGGGAAACAGGGGGCCTTCTTCGGGATATCATATAGGAAGTCGGGCGTACATCTGGTGCATTATGAACATCGATGCACGTATCAACAATGTCTATTGATGTGCTTAGTACATCATTATTAGTATAGATAATGTAAAGTACAATAGGAATCCTCAGCATGATATTGTGCAGGAGATAAAGTAGAATATGATGCTTGACGTATTATGAATATTGATGCATATATTATATTATTAATGTCTGTCGACGTAGTTATCTGGTTATCAATACAATCGGTAACAGAGATATATATTAACAAAACGTTTAAACTATCTTCAAATTGAAAATTAGACATAACAAAGTCCAAATACTCTTTTTTTTTCTTAAGAGCATGTTTGCCAAATATCTCAAAAGTGACTCATAAGCCCCGTTTGAGATGTTTGGCAAATGGCTTATACTGATCTATAATCCACCAAAAATAGCTTATTTTTCAGTAGATTATAAGTCGTAATGTTTGACCAAGTAAAAGGTATACGCTCATCATTTCACAAATTTTCAAGCCTTGCTTTTCTTTCCTTCTTTTTTTTTCTCCGGGTAGATTGTAAAGCATGCCCCTTTTAGTCATTTGTACGACAATGATGGGTTATTCAATATGCCAAACAAATCTATATTAAAAATGGAATCTATAATCCATTAAATTTAGCAGACACTATAGTTCATCTACTCCTCTATACTTATAAGAATCCAAATATTCAATATTCATACTACAGTAAATGCTACGGTGAATTACTTTGATATTATTACTGTAACTCAAATAGAATACTGTATTACTTAAAAAAAATTACGATTACATTAAAAAAAACAATGTTATTTAAAAAAAATTACTGTAACAAAAACAAAAAAAGACAAGCAGGCCGTGCTTTGCAAGGGTGCACACTAGTTAGATTATAATCTAAAGTTGCTAAGACATATACGCACACACCCAAATCAACCAACCCCCCCCCACCCATCAGCCATATAAAACCAGGCGGCTTCAAAAATATCATATGACCATTACCCTTTCCGCATCACAATAATTGCATAGCGCACTACCTTCCGCATCCAATAATTGCATAGATAGAGAGAAAGACAATTAAATAAAATAAAATAAAGAAAAACAAAATAAAAATGAAAAGTACCCAAATCGAAAGTATAAAATACTCTTTTCATCTTCGACCCAATTTCCCGCAACCCCCTCCAAGTCCCACCCTTAACCACCCTCTCCACCCTTACCCCCCCCCCCCACCAACCCCCCAGCCTCGCATAATGAGCACGGCGACTCGGAGCTTCCGCCACTGGCGCCCTCACCTCGCCGACCAAGCAGAAGAAAAAGAATAACCCGCCCAAATCCCTCGTGATCCCCGCCACCACTCCACCTCGACCCTCATCTTCCTCCCCTCACGTCTCCGTCAACTAACGGCGGCGTAACCAGCTCTCCCCGACTCATCACCCCGTGCCCCACCCCTCAACCCGGCGCCGCAACTCCCCGTCGGCCGCGCCGTCGAGATCCGGATCCGGAATCGCCTCGTGAAGCAAGCGGCCTACGCTTACCTCCAGCCGACCGCCCTCGACGACCGGAGGCCTCCAGACGCCGGCGGTGCAGGTGGCTCGATCCGGAGAGCTCTGGAAGCTTGTTTCGGGTTTTCGGGCGGTTTCTGCGCGCGAATTCGGATCCGAAAGAGGAGGTGACGTAACGGTGACGGCGTTGGAATCGCGACGGAGGGTACGTTTTTTTTCTAGCCTTTTCCCGGGTTTGTCGTCTGTTGGCGTTTCGCTTTTCATCGGTTTTTGTTCTTTTTTTTAGCGCGTGTAAATAAACAGACGGTAGATAGAGACAAAAGGAGAAATAATGGAACTTAATTCTGAACCTAAAAAAAAAAATGAATTTTTTTTTTTCAGCGTGATTTATTTCTTAAGCCACACGGTTCCAAAATCACTTCCAAATATAACACCTAAGCTCATTTATTTGAATCCAGAACTATGTTAGTCTTTGCTATACTTATAACAAATGTCAAAACTATTTTTCCACTGCAAGAAACAAAAAGTGAGAGTACTTTTTTTGGGGATTTACTTAAAAATTGATGAGCCGTCAAGAACCGCACAGATTTGTTTCTTGCGGTAAAGGCTAATCTGGTATTTACAGTCCAATTACCACTACTCCGCGGGTATTGCCAGGAAAAGGTTAAAACCACGTAGGAAAAAAATTTGCTGACGGCTAGGTTACAATTTCTAACTGATATCTAGAAATTTATGTACAACGGGGAATTTGAGAATTTGAATTGAGGGTGGACGTTTTTTTTTTTTTTTTACGTTTTCCTGCGGAATCGAGGTAGATTAATGCGGGAGTTGCGAAGGGCTTGCTCGACTTCAGGGTTGAGGTGTAGCTCGTCTGCGGTGACTTCCGTGAAGTCCCGATATACGCTTCCCGACGATGATGATTCCGAAGTGGAGGAGGACGGGTGGTTTGCCGATCGTCTGATCGTTATCGGATGCGGCGGTGCTGATGGTTCCGGCTGCCCCGGTGGCTGCAGTGCAAAAGATAAGCTGTTATTTGGATTGAATGAAGCTAATGTGAAATTAACTTTATGGGCTATCTTTGCAAATAGAGAGATTTGGAGGGTATTTTTGCGAAGTGTTTTTTTTTTTAATTCCAAGGTTCCAATCACCATTTACTTTTAATTCTCCTGCCCAAATTCCATTTGATTTTCTGCCAAATTTGCATTACATTTTGGTCCATCTTGCCTAGCTGGTAGAGATCCAAATAACTAAAATGTTTCAAGCCTGTAGAAAGGGGTTACCACGTGCCAAATTTGTTTTACATTTTCTGCCAAATTTCATTTTAGAATATATAGGGGTAAACTTTGGATTTATGGGGAAAAAAATCATAGTAAAACTTTGGAAATGGATGAGTTTAAAAATTAATGAGGTAAAACTTGGGGCTCATATACATAAAAGAAACACACTTTGGGAATGGCTGGGTTTCAAGATAAACGGAAGGAAACATTGAACTTCTAGGGAAGAAAACAAACAATTATTTTTGGTTGGAAATGGATGAGTTTAAAAATTAATGAGGTAAAACTTTGGGCTCATATACATAAAAGAAATACACTGTGGAAATGGGTGGGTTTCAAGATAAATGGAAGGAAACATCGAACTTCTAGGGAAGAAAACAAACAATTATTTTTGGTAGGGGACTGTACTGAAGGTATGAATAGCGAAATGAAGGAATGAATAGTGAAACTACAGTAATAACACCCGATAGATTTAGTTTAACATTACAGTAATAACGCCCGATAGTGAAAACTTTTACATAATCATCGAAGAATTTTGGTCCATTCTGATATTCTTAAATTTAGTTCCTCTAATCATTACATCAAAACTCTGAAATTATGGTGATGATCAAGAATTATAGCTTTAAATTAATTCTAACATGCCCGCAGGTTGAGCGTCATTTTTCATGGGTCGAAACCTAGACTCACGCAGTGGGGTCAATGTTTAAAAAATCCGCTTTTAATTCGTGACCGGTAGGATTTAAACATGTGTTGCTCTTCCTCTAACAATTAAATTAACACTCCAAAGTTATAGTGAGAATCGATGATTATAGATTTAAACATGTGTTGCTCTTCCTCTAACAATTACACTAAAACTCCGAAGTTATGGTGAGAATCGATGATTATAGATTTATATTAATTCTAAGAAAGATAACATCAAAAACTTTAAAATGACGCCTAACATCAAACTGTCAGATAACCACCGTTTAACACAATGTTTTTGGTATTCAGTTCTAAAAGTTTTTGGTGTATCTTATTTGAATAGTTATGTGAAATTTACCAAATTTTTTTCGACATGTGGAAACTTGAAATTATGCTGGTTTAAATGTACCAGAGTAGAGTAGATGATGAATAACGTCAAAGGTACAAGATCTTAACATCGTATATGAAAGTAACTAGATGTTTACAATTAGCAAAACTTATAAGCACATATGTGGAACTCAAGTGATTCACAATGGCTGTTTAAAAACTTACAGTCAACATCATCAGCTATTCAAGTAACTGGAGTAATCAGCAAGTAATCAAAAGTAGGAAACTGGTAATTTTCCGTTTGAAAACAATCTAAAGCATTCAAATCTTAGAAACATATTACTCTAAAAACATATCACTCTCTCATTTCTGAACTACATTCTTAATTTGTAATGGTGATCCCTTACCTTTCACTATCAGGTTTTCAATCAGAGTTTCCATCTTTCATAATATAGAAGACCAATGAGAAATAGTTCGATTGGAAATTAACATCTTAACAAAAATGCATTCAAATTCACTCCAGTATGGATAGGTAGTAGGAGAATACATTTCTTTACTTAAAAATCATTTAGTATTTAGTGAACAATTATGATGTCTTAAATAAAAAATGATAATGAATGGAATTCATGAGAGCTATGAAATGAAGCATGACCATTTAACATATAACCTAAAATAGACATCAAAGTTGGAAGATATAAGCATGAACCTAAGTCTGTATCATATTCCAGATTTTGAACAGGTCATAGTCACGTGTCTGTTGAATAGCAAGTTCCTAATATGTTTCCTAATTTATTTTGGTAACAGGTCATTTGGATTCCTAATATGTTTTGGTAACAAGTTATTAGGATTCCTAATCTGTTTTGATTTTGATTTTAGAATTCCTAGTATGCTTTTGGTTTTAAGATTTCTATATATATAGGAACACGTTTTAGGTTTGGGGAGCAGCGAAGGGGATATTTGGAGCACAGAAAAGAGGTATTTTCTGAGTTACCTCTTTTCTGAGCTATTGATTAGGGTTTTGTTTGGAAAGAATTAAAGCTTTGTTGGTGAGATTAATTGGTGAGTTTGTTTGATTTTGTAATCTCAGTTTGTACTCTTCTTCTCTATTAGTGAAAACCACATCCCCTTTTTGCTCCGTGGACGTAGGCAACTTGCCGAACCACGTTAAAATTAGTTGTTTGAGTTTGTGCCGTTATTTTGTATTGTTTGGCCTTCTCTAGGCGTTTGTTTGATTTGGTCTCTCGAAGCACATCGGTTTGGTTTGGCTTCCGCCGCGCACAACAAGTGGTATCAGAGCCCAACAGTGTCATATTCCAAGTTGACATGCTATGTTCTATCTCTCACCAGTTCAAAATTGGCGCACCTCATACAACATATAAAACCAAACAAGCACCTAGCTAACTGTCATAATTATGGTAGCTAGTTCTTCCAATACTAAATTCAAGGGTTAGTTTGAATATTTATAATATCATGGTGTTTATATTGTATTTTAATGGTTCAATTATGGTTTGTATAATGTTAGGTAATCTCGCTAGTATTGGGTTGTAACTAGAAAGCAGCCGTCAAAATTTAGACAATTGGCAGTCTTAGCTTATAAGCAATCAAAAACATTCAAATTTCAGAAACTTCGCTCTCCAATTTCTCAATTACATTCTTCACTTGCCATGGTGGCTGCATCAGTCTTCACAATTAGGTTATCTACATCCAATTTCTATTTTCCAAAGCGTATAAATCCAACTGGGAATTAACATGGTCACATGGTAACGGTATCCCAAAGTCTTTGTCATACCCCAAAAATTGAACAAGTCACATAGTAACGGGTCATATTGTAAGTTGATATATTATACCTTGCACCTATCACCAATTAATTCAACTCTGGTCAAACTTTTACATAATATTCAATCCCACACGCATTGAGGTATCAGGTTCAACGTTAGTTGTTAGATTCAAACTTCTAGTACTAAAATCAAGGTTCCATTTGAATTTAACACCTGCTTATTATGATGCGCAATAATTGTTCAATTATGGTTATTATAATGTTTGATTGTGAGGTCATCTGACGACACCAAGAACCAAGAAAACCAACAAACTAAACCAAAAAAATTGTGAGAAATTGGAACATACCTGTAGAGTCGAGGATGATGACCCAGCTGGCTGCGAAACAACCATATGAAGAAGCTCTAGAAACATAGATTTACCCTGATCTGTGAAATTCTTGATGTAGAACATCAAAAGGTCTGCCGATTTAGCTCTAAATCTCTTCAATTTCTCTTCAATGTCCGGTTCGTGCTGCACAACTAATGGCCTCAGGAACGCCGCGTAGACCCAACTCGTTCCCTGATCAAATAATTCAAATTTTCAAGAGATATTCTTGGGTACATTGCAGCTAACCCCTTGTCTATATTAGCACTTAGCACCCCGGATTGCCAATTTTAGAAGGATAAAATCGCAGAATTGAGGGGTTCCAAGTGACATTGTAAGAGCTAAGGGGGTGTTAAGTGCAACTAAATATATGTACGAGGGGGCTTTTATTAATTTGTTCACCTTCGTCTTTGGATGCCATAGGTAAATGAAGAATGCAAGCTTGGTCTCGGCGTACAATGGTAACCTAAGAAAAATTAGAAATAAACAAAATAATTAAGCATCAAAATTTTATATTCTCTTTATCAATCCAAAGAAAATCAATAAATACTGCGATTACCATGAGACGAATATATCAAAGATCCTCTCGAACACCGTCAAGATGGCAACAATCACCCTAAAAAAATATTCAAAAAATAAAAAAAAACCACTAAAATTTATAACTAAAATTATCTGAACAGGATCAAGATCTAGTAGAATTTTACCAGTATTGGCACCAGAAATGGAGCTGCCCTACATTAATCTGGGTCATCTCCATCGCTTTGAAACACTCAAACGCAGGATAAGCGTATCCAAGCATCAACCTGAACAAAATCCCCCCCAAAAATCAAACAAAATTTTAAAATTCGAGATCAAAACCAAGAAAATCGAGATCAAGAACTCACACGAGAACTCTCGTCACGAATTCGTTCAACATTCTTAGCTCGAGATCCGAGATCAAGCAGATCGCGAACTCCGATTACAGAGAATCTCGCTAAATTTCGGGGGAGGACGAAAAAAACTCTCCTCTTTTTCTTTTTCTTTATTTTTTCGCCTTTGATTTCTGTGGTTTTATGTGCGGAGATTGGGAATCGCGTCAAGAGAGAGAAGCGGTTGCTTTGCTTGCCTTGGACGATTCCCGCCTTTAATTAATAGAAATTTGGATAATTGAAGGGTTAATAAAGTTCTAAGGATCTCTTGGAATCAATATGTATCATGGTTAATTACTGTACTAACCTTGTTTATTGATGGGGGCGGTGATGAAAGTGAGGGCGTTTTTGTAATTGAGGGTTGTTCTGCTAGGAAGTGGATATAATGAGTAAAGGTTTTATAGCCGGACCATGTAAAAAGCGGGCATTATTCGTCCCAATATTGCAAATCTTATGGGGTAAATTTCACAAAACCCCCCTTGAACTTTAGGATCATTTGCACAGAAACCTCTGAACTTTGGAAGTCAGATAAATCTGCCTGAAGTTTGAGAGTAAAACCCATGAACTTTCAAGAAGTTCCATGTGAACTTTTTGGCAAATTCTATTTTAGGATTCGTTGAGGAAAAAAGAATAAAGGAAAATGGGAAACGAATTTTGTGAAACTCACCAAGTTTTTTGGCAAATTCTATTCTAGGATTTGTCGAGGTTGTATGTTTTATTTGAGGGTGTGTTTGGTAATCAATGCAATTTTCTTATTGTGATTTTGTAGAAAAACACCATGCCAATGTGTATTTTTTTTCAAAAGTGTTTTGAAAACACCATTTATAGTTGTTGGTCAAACTAGTTTGACCATTTATATAACGGCGGCGACGGGCGGGCAGCGACGAGCGACGGGTGGAACTACGACCAATCAGTGGCTGGACGAGCAGAAGCGGGTGGCCACCGACGTGCGGGTGGCGGCGGCCGGCAGGTGGCTAGCTGACGAGCCGACAGCGGCGGCGGCGGGCGTCGAGAGACGGCGACGGAGTGGCGGTGGGCGCAGCGGACGTTAGTGGCGGGCGTGCGGTCGACGAACCGGCGACAGCGCGACGGTGGGTAGCAGCGGACGTCAGTGGCGACGGCTGGCGGCGCACGACGACGGGCCGGCGTCAGTCGGCGACGACTTAGGTGAAAAAAAACATGATCTCAAAACACATTTTTGGTGTTTTTGTTATATTTCTAGCTCAAATCACTTATTTTTCACCTAGATAATAACTTCTTAGAATCACCTCTCTGAAATTTGCGAGTAGACGGAACTCACAAAATCATGACAACAGAGTAAACTTGAATGCATGTGCAAATTAGGTGTTACTAAAAGGCCCCTATTGGATAGTATGACACCATCCAACATATGATAGTAATGCATACGGTAATATTTCTTACCTATATATTTTATCAGTCTAAAGTTTGATAACTATAATTTTTCATCTCATGTTGTGTCATACTAGTTCGTATATTTATGATAGCCATCATTCTTTGTTAGTTTCGCTACTCATCAAAAAAAAAGAAAGAAATTAAAGATGTGATAAATTAACATTAGATCAGCAAAAGTTTTAATAGCTAATAAACTTGTTAAATTAACTAACTAGAGGGGCTATCAAATATTCTCTACCCACTTTTTTGAAGGACATTAAAGAATATCGTGCACTTACTGAGAGAACCAACCAAAGTTGCTTTTCGAACTAAGTTTATTTCATTTATTTGCGGATAGCACTTCTTTGATTTCAGTAGCTAATACTATAGATCTCAGTAAAATCTTGGGTTAATTTCGGAAAAGACCCTAAATTTATGTGTCTTTTGCTCTTAACCCTCTTGGACCTATCTCCACTCAAACCATCGTGAACTTCGTGATGTGTCACAATACCTCCTAAACTTTATGATTTCCTTAGAGGTCCCCATAACATTGTTGTTGGTATCTTAAAAAGGGTGTATTTGTCTTTTTACTGTCACCAACCATTTTAGAGCTGAGAAAATCTTAGGGTTCAGCCGTATTGTGGCATATCCCAAAGTGTAGTTTAGAGGGTCCGTTGAGAAAATCTTAGACGTCGTAGGGTGTCGTGCACACCCCAAAGTCCGAGGAGGTCAGGGGGTTAGGCGCAAAGCTCCGAAAAGCTCAGGGGGGTTTTGTGAAACTGAACCTACACATATCTACCGTCCTTATTTATAATGAAAAATAGAGGGAGTAATTGTTGAATATTTTAGGAGTTTGGACACAAGGAGACACTAATAAGCCACGTGAAATATTTGGTGAGGTAGGTTTAACGGGTCAAATTCTGGTAAAAAATGTTTCAGACAAAATCAACGCTTAACAGTTGATAACGTGAAAAGGTGAGGAGTGGTTGAGGATGGCGCTAGTCTAGCCTAGTCTAGTTAAGCAATCAATAGACATAGTTTGTTCTAGATTATGTGGCTTAATAAACAAATAATTTGAGAATGTGGGCCTAGCTGGATTAGTTAGTTGCTTTCTTTAGCATGCACCTGACAAAATGTGCATCCCACTACGAATAAAGTTTTGACTAGTATAATAATGATGATGCAACCCAAAGGGAAGCTTCTGATTGAGTCGCTTTAAAAAAATAATTAAAGGAAAAAAAACAAAATGGAGCAAATTTGTGAATAGACCTACTTTATGTTGGTGTTGGCGTTGACGAACCGCGAAACTTCTCAATATCACTTCAGGGTTTTGTTCTTAATGATAAAAGGATAAAAGATAATTACGTAAAGAATGGACACAATATTTTACGTGGAAAACCCAAACGGAAAAAACCACGGGTTGAGCTCGGAGGATACTTCACTATATGAAATCAACAAATGGGTACAAGGCATACACGACACACCCGACAACGCCGACTTCCACACAACCCTCACTCACGCTCTTTGTCTATTAACTCAACATTCGAGATCTCTACAACACAATATACTCTCATTCACTCTAACTCTCTATACTTTCAAGAGAACAAGTGGAAAACTTAGATTACCATTGGATTGCCTTTGATCTCCTCTCCACAATGAGAGCATGCCTTTTTATAGGCATTGATTAATCTTTTCATCTTTCAAAATGCTTGGGAATACACAAATCTGTCCAGATTCGGGTAGGTTACTTTAACTGACCATAACTCCATCCATACTGCTCTGATTTTTGTGATTCAAAGCTTGGAGTAAACTATGCATGTACCTCTACAACTTTCATATAGAGTTCCGAGCCAAATAATGACTACATCATGCCTTAAAAGACCATACAAAATTGTATCTGAATGCAGAAAATTGCAGCAATAAATTTAGTTGGATATTGAGCCAACTCCAACACCTAATCGATTGGATTGAGATAGGACATTGGTCATGTTAAAGTTACTAGAGGGTCTAGTTAGGCTACTCCCTCTAATCCAGTTTAGTTCTGAACTGGAGATTTTAAGCAAAACAAAATAATTAGACTAAAAATTGTTATGGCAAAATCAGTTGATGGGAGATTGGGAGGTTGATCAAAACAAAATAAGACTAAAATTACCAGTTTTAAGTTATGATCTTTTTTTTTTTGTCAAACTAGGTTTAGAACTCAAGCTAGTTTTCTTCCACTATAAAAAGTTCAAGCAGGGTCACCAAACAAGCCCTAAACTTTCAAACACGCACAATATGAATGCCTCGAACAATTTATATAAATATTGACTTTGAAGAGGCTTTACCATCGTAATATGATAGTAATGATACTATCATTTCTGCCAATTTTATGAAGAGGAATACTTAGGAGAACGATGACTTTAGAGATTGACTAGACTTTTACCTCTCGATATTACTTCTTAAACAGTAAATTAAGCAAGAGATCATTTTCATAGCGAAATTGTGTGTCAGAGATTACCTATGCTACTAATTAACAGTTATATATTTCGTGACAATTACATGTATATATATTCTTCCATGTGACTTCGCTCAGAATATTAGTATTAAGAAGTCCCTTAATCCTTTTCTCCTCGTATATAGTTTTTTCTTCAGCTAATCAATTTATTTTCACTCAATAACCAAAAATCAACCAAAAATCTTCTTGATGAAGAAGTTCGAAGCTAGTCACCTTTGACTTGATTTATGAAATGGGTTGCATTTTCCTAAGACCCGGTCATGTTCGAAGATTCATACCTTATTCTATTAACAATATTATTAGAGGTTCTAGATAAGAATAATATTAAAGGAAATTAAGAAAGATATGTGGCAATATTATTGATGATCACATCACATGATTAATAATTAATTAATCTATGCAGTATAAGTAACCTATATTGACTGTAACTGCGGACTGTAGTATGTTTCAAAGCTTGTTGATGAGAAGGATAATGATTTGTTCTCGAACAATTAGAATGTTCTCGTTGATTAATTGACAAACTTTATGGTGTAGAAGGGAAAGTCTCAGCAAAGATCCTATGTAGACTTTCTAAAAGAGCGTTGCTACAAGGACCCAAAATATGGGATCAAAGGAAGGAACAAGTGAGATGTTTCCTTCCTATTGCATAATGAGCTAGCATGGTCAGCTTATTATGTAATAGGAATGGAACACCTCATATGTCCCCTCTCTTGGTCCCAAATTTTGGGTCCTTAAAGCAATTTTCTTTCTAAAATTAAGGAAGAAATTTTCCGTCACCATTTTACCTACGTGTGAGGTGGCTTCTACATATTATGGCCTATGTGTCATTGCAATATTTTTTGCATAAAATAAGCTTCAATTGTTTGGATACCTGCAATTTTATCGTAGAAAATATATTCCCAACGCAAATTCAGTGCTTAGTTTAAAAACCTGTTGATTCAAAACCTACATGACTTTGTCATACAAGGAAAGTCAAGCGAGGAAAATGAGAGAGATTTTTTTTTCTAATGAGATATAGAAACTTTTGCTCCACGCTAAATTGCTTGCAAAAGTTTTTGTTGTATTTTCTATAAATAATAATTCTTTATCTTATCTAATTAAAATTGTTAGAATTAATATAAAACTATAATCCTCAAACCTCACCGTAACTTTTGAGTTTTGGTGTAATCGTTAGAGGGACTACTTGATTTAGGATGGTATCAGAGTAACCCAAATTTGAATCCGGCTGGCCATGAATTTAATACGAATTTAAAAAAAAATTGTTACCACTACGTGAATCACTATAATCCTCTATCATCATCATAACTTCGGAGTTTTGGTCTAATAGTTAGAGGGACTTATTTTAAAGGAAATGTTGCAAATCATCAATGAAATATAAATCCAACTGTAGTATTTACATCTGAACCTCTATTTCCACACAAAATAAACAAAGCTAAGGTGCTTGATCAGTGCTCCAACACAAACTAATGTGCGCGCACCAAAAAACAACACGTACGCGTGCTTGATGCGCCCATCATTCCTTCAACGTTTTGTCGCTTCGTTTGCACTCAACAGCAGCGAAAGCCAAACAACAAAGTAACAATCATCACCCCTTTTCCCCCTTTTTTTCTCACCAAAAAAAGGAAAAAAAATGAAAAAGAAAAGACAAAACTCTTTCAGTTTAACAATTCCGGTATTTATCATCTAAGAGTGCAGTTTTTGGATTTATATTCCCACAAATTCTGCTCGGTTTATGCACTCTTTTCTGCCCAAAAGTTTGCCCAAAAATAAAAGGGACCCCGAATAGGGGACCCCTGAGGGGACAGGTGAGGTGTCAGTCTCTGCGGGCTTGATGTACTGTTTATGAACAGTGCATCAATCATGAACAGTGCATCAAACCCCCAGGGACTGACACCTCACGTGTCCCCTCAGGGGTCCCCTATTTTGGGGTACCTGAGGAGTTTTCCAAAATAAAAATACAGCGTATAAAGCCTCTACAAAGTGTTCCATAAATGAGGAAAAGTTGTGCACCTCTTATGCGTCTTAAATTAGTGGTGCATATTAAGTGCTGCATATTTTAGTTTCATTCAATGAAAACTTTGTTCAATCAAAATATATGAACTATCAGAAGAAAATTTTCAATAACAAGCAAGAACTAACTTTGTGCGTTGTAACTCCAAAATCTACATTCGGCCCATTCTTCAGCTTTTAGTACGGATATGTTATTGGCATTAATGGGCCTTCTGTGCTCTCGGCCTGTTATTTCCACTTTATTCCGGGGTCCATCAACTAGGTGCGTTGTCCTCTCAATAGAGATATAAAACTTTTTGTAGTTCTCGATTGTAGAAATATTGGCGTTGTAATTTAATTGAGAAAACTTACGAAAAAAGTAGCCTAGGCCTCAATTACGGAAGGCCGAAAAGGCCCATAACTCCGACGCCTATTCAATACAGCCTGAGGGAAATACCATGGCCCAGGTGTAGACAAGAAACAGGCCCATAAACTACGATCATTGTCCAAAAGAGACATCGAGACTGATGGATATAAATATAAGGATTTAAAGCATACTCAAAGAGTTCAAAATTTTGCTTCCTTGGAGGATTTCGGTGGTGGAAATTGACTCTCTAAAGGTTGTCTTGTTGGTGGACTCTCCTCCTCCTTTTTCTTCCTTGGCTCCTATTATAGATGAAGTTCGCGCTGGTCTGATTATTACTGGCTGCTCTAAAGTTTTTTATGTAAGGCGCATTGGTAATGGTGTTGCTCGTTCCCTAGCTAAGTCGGTTGATTATTTGTCCTCTTGTTTTTGGTTTGTTTGTCCCTTTGTTTTTGAGACATGGTGTTGTTGAGAACTTGGCTGGTTAGGTTACCCTACCCGCATTTAAAAAAAATTCAAAATTTTCCTGAATTTCTCCATTCGTTTTTTTTGAAGAAAAAAAAATAGGACGCAAAGCCCTGTTCATGTATATATAAACCAAAAACTGAAAAGTATTTACAAACTGTACAAAAACTTGGAAGATGCAGAACCAAGGGGATATATAGGCTCTGTTTGGCAAAACTAGCTGAAAGCTGCGAGATTATAGCTGAAAGCTGTTAAGCTAGCTGAAAGCTGTGAAATTATAGCTGAAAGCTGTTAGCTGTGTAGCTAGCTGATTGACTAGAGCTGTTTGGCAAAAGTAGCTGTGCAACTAGCTTAAATTTGTTAAATGACTAAAAAAGACATGTAATATTATTGATATAAAATTAGAATTATTAGGGGCAAAAACGAAAGAAAAAAATTGGCAGCTCCTTCCCAAAGACAAACGCTACTTGAGGTAGCTTTCCAAAAGCTACTTGCAAAAGACACAATCTCCAAAATAATCTCCTCCTATTTTTGGTCACCAAACAGCTCTGCTAGCTTATTGACCAAGTCAATAAGACACAAGCTCTTAGATAAGACACTTTTTTTGGTTGTCAAACAGTGCCATAGGCTCTGTTTGGCAAAACTAGCTGAAAGCTGCGAGATTATATCTGAAAGCTGTCAAGCTAGCTGAAAGCTGTGAAATTATAGCTGAAAGTTGATAGCTGTGTAGCTAGCTGATTGACTAGAGCTGTTTGGCAAAAAAAGCAATACAACTAGCTTAAATTTGTTAAATGACTAAAAAGGTCATGCAATATTATTAATATAAAATTAAAATTACTAGGGGCAAAAACGGAAGAAAAAAATTGACAGCTCATTCCCAAAGACAAACGCTACTTGAGATAGCTTTCCAAAAGCTACTTGCAAAAGACACAATCTCCAAAATAATCTTCTCCTATTTTTGGTCACCAAACAGCTCTACTAGCTTATTGACCAAGTCAATAAGACACAAGCTCTTAGATAAGACACTTTTTTTGGTTGTCAAACAGTGCCATAGTCGGTTGGGAGCGGATCTTGTCGTCACCAACCAGACTACATCTACCCCACTTCCACCCGTGCAGTATGAGATGCCCTATAGGCCAAAAAAGAAAGAAAGACAACTAGCTAGAGAGGAGGGACAACATAATATAGTTACTACCAATACATGTTCTAAAAAAAGACTATCACGATATCATGACAGTTCAAGAAGATAGGTTGTCCCCCACTTCGTCAATGGCACTAAGATTCGCCGGCCTCGCAAAACCAAGCTCTATGGCAGCTTTGTGCATATGAGAGGCCTTTCTTCTACCGGAGGAACCTGGATTTCTCCATTCGTTTTGAAGCTCAGTGCCCTATATGGCTATATATTTGAGACACATTGCAATCTTCTGTCGTGTTCATTAAATTTGTCCAAGTGTACAATCTTCGATAAAACAAGATCAATGTGGTCATTGTCTAATTCATGATTCGGTATCTCACAAACGGGCAACATTAATTTGGGGCGCAGCGACTGAAAGTTCAATAGTCTCTGTCGACAGTAAAGTCTCAACAAAGATTTCAGGCTCCCAGTTGTTTCGAGTGTTTTCGTGTAAGATACAGGATCCAATTGATGTTACCTTTGAGATCTGATGCATAAAAATTGTGATTCCAAATCAGGAAAAGGATGGAAAACGCTTTTTCGCTTCTTTTTTATGCTGAGTGCTCCTTCTGTTAGGAAAAATCTACACGTGAGCAAACTATAATAACTCATCAACGGGGGAAAAAAATGGAGGGGGGCGAAAGTGAAACCCGCATGCGGACGATTCTGATAGGATTAGGGGGTGTTTGCGTTAAATCCTATAATTTTAGGATATGAATTTCACCATGAGATTTGAAATTCATAGGTTTTTTAACATGAGTTAGGGATTTCTAAAACGTTGTTTGTTTCATCAATATTATAGGATATGTAGTCCTATAGTTTGTATTTTGTTTGTTTAAAATTCAAATTATAGCATTACAAATTTTAGAATTTGGAATCTAGCCTAAATCCTCAAGAATGCTATAATATATTATTATTTTTATTATTTGAATATTCAATATCCCAAAATTTATTTTGAATCAAACAAAATATATGGAATCAATAAACTCAAAAATAAAGCCAATTTTTCATCATAGAATTTATAATCCACCCTATATCCCAAAAAAAAATTAAATCAAACACCCCCTTAATGAG
>NC_033802.1:1440176-1443083 GCF_001876935.1 Asparagus officinalis | reverse complement strand
TGAGGATTTTTCTTTGTTTGGTATCTAGAGGTTATTAAATTATAATATCTACAAGTTGATATGGAATCTTGACCTCCTAAATAATAGAAGTTGCAACTGCAGAGTACGTGCTGAAAAAACTAATGACTACGTATCTCAACACAAGCATTTCTAATTCTAATGAAATGCTCTCCTTGAAGCTGATGGGTTTATGGCTGATGACTGATTAGCTAAACTATGGGAATGCCATGTGAACAAGTGGGAAGAAAAATGCTACAGCAATAAGATATTTATACGTACGGGATAAATTATCTGATAGGATTATTTATTTATTTATTTGGAAATAATATTTGATAGGACTGCTGGTAGACTTATTCCGACTATTTCCCGTTATTATACTCCGAAATACTCTGAAACCATCATATTCTTTTCGTCGGATCTATTCTGTTTCCCTACTAGTTATAGTTTATAAATTTGATCAATTTTGCTTCTGATTGATTTTTTTTTGCTTTAAAAAAATTAGGTGAGTTTACAAATTTGTTCATGCTAATGCAAAATCTCATGATTCCAAAAGTTGCTATTAATTAGTAGAAAACTGGTCTTGAAGTCAATTCAAGACGTCATAAAAGTTATAAAATTTATTTCCATAAAAAAATAAACTTATAAAATTCAATTAAAGCGTTTTGCATTCCTAAATTCAACATCTAGGAAATATATGAGAGCGCCAGTTTGAGTCCTCTTACAACCCGCAAAGTAACAGAAACCCCTTTCTTCCCATGATATCCTTAAAGATTTAATTAAAGAATATGACTGAATACCAAGAGGATCTTATCAAATTGGGGATAATTTGCACACCATGAGGAAGAACTTTAAAATTTTGAGAAAACTCAAACCTTTGGAGACTTTTCGAAAAGATTCACCTGCTAAGATTTCATGTTTTAAAAAGAACAGTCTCCTTCTCAAAATAAATATGTATTGTCGTTTTTTACAAACTGTAGAACAGAATTTGCTCCAAAGCTCAAGTGAAACCCTTCGAAAATTCATGTGAATTGTGTGAAAACTCTTCGAAAATTCATGTGAATTGTGTGAAAACTCTTCGAAGTTTAGGGTCTAATTTTAAAAATTCGTAATATTAATCACTTTGTGCGAATTAAATCACCCTAAAGTTCAGGGGTTTTTTTTTTTGAAACTTGCCCTCAAGTCTGGCTAATCCCCACTTGTGACTCAAAATTCTCAAAATACCCCTCCTTCTCTCTCTCTCTCCAAAACGCCCCTCTATCTCCGCTCTATAACTCTTTGCTTTCTCCTACTGCAAGCAATTGAAAGAGTCACGCTTCCAACTAAACTCTCTCTCTATCGCGAAACCTCTCATCTCTCTCCACCCAAAAACAACCGAACTTTCCCCCAAAATTTGTCTCATCACTACCACCAAAAAATTCTACCAATCTCATCTCCTCCATTTCGGCCCCAAGATCAAATTTTGACGCCAACCCGTTTCTCAAAACACCTCGATCATCAAAACCCATGTCTTCAACTCGCAGAAGGTTCCACGTCAAACACCCAGTCGTCGTCGACATTGGCTGCAGCTGCAGAAAACCGAAGCTCTCATCTTTCTTCAACTTGCGAAGAACCCACAAATATTACCCAAGCGTCTTCTCCCCCTCAGCCTCGAGCCTCGCCACCACAAAAACAACCAGCTCCTCGTTCTCTCCTTCCAACTTCTCGAGCCCAAAGAAGAAGAAGAAGGGGGTCGTTGAAGAGAGTATTGCTATTGAGAAGGAGAGCTCTGATCCTTATCTCGATTTTAGGGATTCAATGTTGCACATGATCGTTGAGAAGGAGATTTATAACTGGGATGAGCTCAAAGAGCTGCTTCATTTGTTTCTGTCTCTGAATTCTCCTCACCATCATCACTTGATCCTTCGGGCTTTCGCAGAGATTTGGAATGGGGTGCTGTCACCGGGGAGGTGACCGCACCGCGTGATCTGGCACGTGCGGGGAAGCACTGAGATCCTGATCACCACCGAGCTAGCTAGCTCTAACCCTGATTCTCGCACGTGCGGGTAACTTGATAGGAAAAAATGGAGAAAACTAATTTGTTGTAAAAATGCTTTGGTAATTGGCTGAAGTAGTTAGTTTGTTTAATGTTTGCTTTAATCTTGCAATTTCTTCTAGTTGTTTGAGTGTTAACGATTTGCTTTCTTAGCAGTTGTTTGGACGCATCATTTTGCTGACATCACAGTTCTTTGAAGTTTCGCAATAATAATAACCAATCAAATATGCATGTTGAAACTTAGATGTGCTCTTGATGATACGTAACTTTAAATTACCCTTACTAAGATGTGGTGCAGTGTTAAATGGATGGTTGGTGATCGATGATGAACATTAGGTGAAGTGTACTCAGGGGGTGTTTGTTTCAACAAAAATTTTGGTATTTGGTGTTGATTACAAGTTTTGGGATCAAAAAGTGAGTTTTTTTTTTATATTTTGTGGTTCTATATATGGTTTTTGTTTTAAGAAAATTTTTAGAATATTGAATCCCAAAAGTACAAAAAGTACCTAAATTTTAGTTATTGTCAAATCCTCTCAATTAGAGAGGAATTTGACAAATTCCATAAATGTATGTGCTTACCTCTCAATTTGAGAGGATTTAATAAATTCTAATTATGTTTTTTTGTGGGAGGTAACCTCACCAAGATAACATATTTATTATATTACAAAATTTTAATATTCGGTAATGTTTTAATTTGAGTTTGAAATAAATAAAATATTACAAGTGTCAGTATTCCAAATCTTAAAATATTAATGAAACAAATAACATTTTAGAAATTCTAACACATAACAAAACACATATATATGTATTTTAAATCACACGATGAAATTCATATCCTAAAACTATAGGATTTCAAACAAACTTAAACCCTTCTA
>NC_033802.1:1439364-1440166 GCF_001876935.1 Asparagus officinalis | reverse complement strand
ATGATGAGTTTTGAGTTTTTATTTACAACTGTTTATAAGATTCTCACAGTGTATCTACAGAGTATAGATTTTTGTCCCCCTTGTAGCGCTAGTAGTAGCCATGAAAGAGCGTGGGGCTTCATCATGAGAGCTCTTTAATGCGCATATCCCTGACTCTGTTCGAAAATAAACGTTGGGTGTAGACTGCAACAGAGCAAAAATAAAGATACATGCATCTCTCTCCATGATCTTCTTGGGGATTTGTCTCATCTTCAGGGTCTACACTTGAAAAACACTAAAATATTATTGAGAGACTAAAACAACACGCAACTCTTTTTTCTCTTTTTTTTTTATTTTTATTTTTAGTACTCTTCTCTTAATCACAAATTTATCATCCCTTAATTAATTTACAATGTAACAAAAAAAATGCAAAAATAACAATACACTCCTAGTTTACAATGTAACTAAAAATGCAAAAGAAATATTACACTCTTGATTTACAATGCAACTAATAATACAAAAATAATAATGCACTCTTGTCTCAAAGAAATTACAAATCTTATGAGAAGCCTATTTCCAGCATATGGTATCATCTAAACGAACGGATACTCGAGTTAGTAGATAGCATTTTCTTCGTTCTTTTACTGAATATAAGGTTAATTTACTGATTATTTGCTATCCGTCTTTGAGAACAAATAGAGTTTGATAAATAAATTAATACATAAGGAAAATAAATTAAAGGATACAAGCTAGTCTAAAAAAAATATTCATTAGAGAAAGATTACTAAAAAAATAAATTAAATTATTTCCATCTATATATGTA
>NC_033802.1:1432793-1438364 GCF_001876935.1 Asparagus officinalis | reverse complement strand
TACAAAGACATAAGAACACGTGGATGAAAAATTTGAGACACAAGATTTGCTACTAATCCCCTTGTAAATGATTTAATTTGGATCCAAATTGTGTTTGGAATCTTGCGCCTTGGGCCTTATTGTTATCCAAATTTAAGACACTCTAACAATGTCTTAATTAAAATTTTATTAATTCTAAACGAACCTTGTTTGGTGATATCAGGCTCCATATTCAAGACAACTTTTAGCTTGAAAAAGAGTGTGTGCGAAGTCACATTTGTGCTCGAACCAACTAGAATCAAAGAAACTTAGGAAAAAGTTTATACGCAGATATCATGTGCTACTTTGTTTGTATAATATAAATACTAAGCTAAATCTCATGTATATTTGTTATTCTATCAAATAAAGAGCTAAGATAACAATTGTGTATAATTTTATACATAACCATAAATGCGTTAATTTGTGCATGCATACTAAAAGAGTACTTCAAAGAGACTTTTTAGAAAAATGGCTCCGAAAAGAAGTCAGAGTTCAGTATAGATAAAGACGTTCAACTTGCAAACACATTTAGAAGATAAAACCAAGAGGACAGTATGTTTTCACGATCGAATTGTGGATTTCTAACTAAAATAATTAGTCAGAGTATAGTTAATTAAAAGACACTTAGCTTGCAAAAAAATTTAGAAGATGATATAAAATACTCAATTTTTTACTGTAACTTTGAGATTCTGATAAAGTAAACCGTTATCTTGCAGCTTAAATCAAGTCTATCTGCTTTATTTTGTTCTATTAAGATCTAATCCCAATTGTCCCAGTTTCACTCTTTCTCACCTCCCCCATTGTCACTTGTTATTTGAGTCTTTCATCATTTAGAACGAGACACATTGAAGGATTAATTAATTATTTTTTTAATTACCAATTCAAGCGTTATTTAAGAAAAGAGATGAGTAAGTTGTTGCTTTGTGTGGGGGTGCCTATATATGATACAAAAAGACAAGGAGGAGGCGGAATTTAGAAGTTTCTCATCGAACCAAAACAAACAAGATTCTTGCACAAACGCCGAAAGACATGGGTTGGTCCTTAAAAGCAGCTAATCAAAGTTAGAAATTCATAGCTCAAATTATTATTTTACTCGATTTAAATAATATTTTATTTTCATGAAAATAATAACCAATGTTAAATGAAATAGATACTCATGCTCATCGTTTCCTACACTAGCTCTTCTTACGTCTCTTGAATCTGAAGTTCTGTACTGTTTAAGGTGGAAATTGATGAAATTCCTGCTTAATTTTGACTCTTTTCACGGATTTACTTGTAATAAAAATAAGAGGTTTTTTTCTGTTAAACTACAATATCATAAACACCCTTGAAAACTCATCCGAACTTTACTTTTACTAATATTGCACATGAAAAGACTCGGAGCAGTGGTTTAATTAGCGTGGAGCTTTAATTTGTTACTACCAGAGGGCTGAATTTAGCAGTTCAATCAACAAGCTGAAAAGTTGCGATTTATATTTCATTTATACCAAATAAAAAAAAAATATAAAACAGGCATCGCTATATATGGCATTCTTTTTTCAAGATTCTTTTTGCTCTACGTCGTTTCTACCCCAAAGAACGAAGAGTTGTATATATAAGGTAAAAAAAAATGAAATCACTATATTTTATCCCCCCCCCCCCCAAAAAAAAAAAAAAAAAAACCAAAAAAAAAAAACACCCATTTTTAATATTTAAATAGCAAAAACTAACATTTGGAGGAAAAAAATAGCAAAACCGACCATTTTCTTCAGAAAATGGTCATTTTGCTGTTATTGTGATTTAGCGAAGTGTACGGGACTACTAGTTCCGTACACTTCATTTCTGTTATCGTGAGGAAAATAGAAATGATGTGTACGAGACTACTAGTCCCGTACACTTCGCTAAATCACAACAACCGCAAAGTTTTGCTAATTTTTTTTCTTCAAATGGTCGTTTTTTATATTTAATTATTAAAAGTGAATACTTTTAAAAATTTGTCCTTTTTTTTTTGGGTCTCAGTACGTTATTATAAGCAATAGAAGTGGTGAGTGACTTAATCTAAATACGATCGATGAGAGGCGCACCCAAACTATAGGCAACCGCTTTTCTTTTTGCCTCGATCTCTTGTTATCCGTGGCCATCGATCTAGCTAGCTAGCTACAAACTTTCCTCTCCATCTCCACTTGATTCTTGTGAATCAAGCGTCACAATCACTTAAACCGTATATATGATGAGTGATTAAATCCACCAGCTGAGAGTGGAACTAATTTTGCTGTAATGTGACTTTTCCCTTTCAATCACTATTGTGATGAGTGTGTATATAGGCCCACCGATGCAGTAGTAGTTGGTGTATAGTCGCATTTGATATTATATATATAGGGACATGCATTTGAATTGGGAGAAAGCTAAAGGCTAACTAGCTCTTAACTCCCTTGGAGCTCGAAGAAAGCTAAAGGCTAACAATTATGTACATATATCTTCAAATTAAAAGACCACCTCCATAACAATAAAGATTAGCTGCGGATATAAATCATGCACAAGCGATCGAGTTAATTAGCGACCTATTATCCCGAAAACTTTTTATTAACACCAACTAGATTCTCTGACCCTCTGATGAGGGTTTCCTCTTTATCGTCCATGACAATGCTACGTAATTAAGAGGGATGTCCAACCTACAAGAGAATAAGGGATCTCTCTGCAACACGGAGAAGTATCAAGAAATCAATCACTCTGTAGCATTTGACGTCGTGTGATACTCATATCTATGGATAATGAAAAAAATGTAGAAACCGCGAAAACGTCGAAAAAGTTCAGGAAAAACGAAGCAGGAAACATTTTTGGTGCAGTTCGGTCGACCGAAGCCTAGGTCCGGTCGACCGAAAACATGCACACTACAGGGTGATTTTCTGATTTTCCGATCGGTCGATCGAGAAGTTATGTCAGTCGACCAAGAACCCTGTCGGGTCGACCGGTAGACTAAGTTTGGTCGACCGAATAACCCTGTAATTGATTTTGTGAGATTTCAGCGTTCTAGACGTTCGATCGAGGCTAAATTCCGGTTGACCGGATCGTGATTTTGGCCCAGGTTCAGTTTCCTGATTGGTTTGGGTTTGTCGTTCATATAAATAGAAACTTTGTGGTTTATAGGGTTAAAAAAAGGACGACTTTGAGCAGCTTTGAGAGAGAATTGTGCATATTTTTAGGGAGAATTTGTGAGAGATTTTGAGAGCTTTGTTTGAGGGTTTTTGGTGAGATTGTAAACTCTATCTGTATTCTCTTTATCTCTAATAGTAAAAACTCCCCCTTCCTTGCCCCGTGGACGTAGGCAACTTGCCAACCCACGTAAAATTCGTTGTCTTAATGTGGTGATTGTGTTTTACTTATTGGTTGTGATCTATCTCATTGTTGCTCTGTACTATTTGGCTTTCGAGTTCTGCTGCGCACAACAAAAAATAACTTTGTTTTAAAATCATTTTTAGTGGGTAAATTCAACTATCCAAATTGGTGACAATCATATGACATCGATCCCTCTAAATTATAAAGGAAAAATTGCTTACAGAAATTCATTTACAAACTCCTAGTAGGAAAATATTTTTTAGCGGCCATGACCTTAGGAATGCTCCAAATGATGCTCATCATAACAGAGGCAAATGCCCGCCTCCAAGATTGAGCCACCAGCATGTTAATTGTCATAAAAAAAAGTTCAAAAAAAAAACTTCTTGCTACAAGTTCAAATTATTTTGATTTTTATCTATAGTTACAAGTCAATGAGAGTGGATTAACTATAATAATTAGTGGAATTATAAAT
Source organism: Asparagus officinalis (assembly GCF_001876935.1). Taxonomy (NCBI): domain Eukaryota; kingdom Viridiplantae; phylum Streptophyta; class Magnoliopsida; order Asparagales; family Asparagaceae; genus Asparagus; species Asparagus officinalis. The sequence continues at coordinate 1,434,559 of NC_033802.1, read as the reverse complement.
CCCATATAAAGGCTACTGAAGTACTTGCCCAAGTTGCCTTCACTTAACATTCACCATCATAAAAAATTTAATTATATTTCGGACGGTGAGTACTCCATTGGTTCTTTAGGTGGATATTGTCCTTAATATTCACCGCTAACGTTGTGGTGGAATGTTTGTTGAGGTCATTGAAGGGACAACTTTTTACTTGTTCAAATAAATTTTAAACTTTCCTTATTTTATACAACCTTAATAAATCAATCAAATTCGAATCCTATACATTCTTGATCTATGTAGGATGCTTAAAAGGATAATTTTATGGAGGATTCGGAGAATCACGAGCTACACGTATTATTGACTTATGCAAAGAAACAATCATAATTTTTAATACAGAAGACGAATTCTGACATACTATATATGTAAATCGTCTATCTCGATGAGACGGAGCCAACCAGATTGTCAGATTTTTAAAATCTCATCACTAATACACAGTTTTGGCTGAAAACCGAAAATAAGCAGCATTTAATTGATTTTTAGTAATAAAATTGGAGTCTATTTAGATTAGGAAATAAATTCAATGTTAGAGTCCAATTAGATTAGGAAACAAATTCAATTTTGATTCATGATTTGTTTTCTCTATTAGTAGGGACTTTCTATTTCTTTGTAATTTTAGTTCTACTAAGAGCCTTGTTTATTTTCTATTTAAGCTGGGAATTGTAAGCCCTAGAGGCATATATTTTCATCAATAAAATTACTGTTTCAATATTTTCTTCTTGGATTCGAAGTTCTTCATGGATTCGGAGATCGTTCTTTGTGGATTCAGAGAACACCTAACTTGGTGGATTTTGAGGTTATCACTTCCACGCTGCGTCATGATCACAGAAAAATCCAACAATTATATGTGTATCAATGACTTATATGTATTGTATGGGATCTATAAATTAAAATAGACTCCTGACTACAGGAAAAATCCAACAATTGTTATGTGTATCAATGACATGTATGCATTTAGAGGATCTATGTTTGCGTAGAAAGTTAATGTATTCATTGCGGTATTCATTACAACTTCAATCGTTACAATGAAAACAAAAAAAGATTGTCTTTTTATAAGACTTTTACACAATGAAAACAAAAGTTTACAACTCTCGTCAAAACAAACGCAGAGGACGTTTATCACCCGCTGCTTTGCGTGGGATCTTTGCCTGTGCCGGGGTTTATCCATGGACCGCCTTAGATCTGGATCCGGTTGATGAAAAATTCGGCAGAGTTTCGTCTTCGCCGAGGAAGTATTTGATTTGAAGCGCTGAGATCGACCAAGCGAAATCAGGGCTCTTCTCGAGATTAAGACCAAGCCTAATCTCAAGGGACGGACGGGAACGGGCGTCGGATCTCTCGAACTCTCCTTCTTTATGCCGAAGAACTCGCCAAGATCTGTCAACCCTCGCTGAAATTCGTGCTCCTTTGACTCCACAATCCGGCAGCACCTCCTCGTCTTGATAATCAATCGCCCCCGCTGAAAGGAGGCCCTAGGTTTGTATTTATAGGGCTTCAGAAGCGGTTATTTGGATGAGAACAAGTGATTTGGCTCTATCTTCAGTTAACAACAGCCTAACCACGTTTGGGGATGATATCAGGTCAGTTAGAAACCTCTGGAACTGAAAAGATCTCGAGAAAACCGTTAAAACCGTCGAAATACACATCAGGGGGTCAAAACAGCGCGGCAGACTGGTCTGACCCGCGCTTGCGCGGGTCGGATCAGTCCGACCCGCGCTTGCGCGGGTCGGACC
>NC_033802.1:1427313-1432746 GCF_001876935.1 Asparagus officinalis | reverse complement strand
TCGAGCTGTGTACGGACACCTATAGGCATTTTTAGACGCCTACAGATACCCCCTCCAAAGTATTCCAGACTCATTCTTTTATTGAGGAGTCTGGAATGCTTTGGATAAGATAGGCCATCTCCTCAATTTCGTAGAGTGACCTTGAACTATCTCAATTCTTAACTTCTTCAGTCTTCAATCTATTCATTGTTTCGTCGAATAGGTGAAGTTCTTCCGGCGCTGCGTTTATCGTCTGACCGTTGTCGAAATCTTGAACTGAGATTGGTGTGTAAGTTTCTGAACTTAGCTCGTGCCATTGAGTTGACTTTGAACTAATCCTCTCCGTCGGGAATTCATATCTGATTGTAACTGAAATCCTTGGAGTCATCTTTTGCCTTATTTTGGCGAAATTGCTGATGCGTTGACCGGCATCGATCTTTACTGTAACGCGTTGACCGGCGTTAACACAGTTTATACTCGTACGTTTGCTGGAGTCTACACAGTTTAAGCTCTTAAGGCATTGGAGCGTGACGGTCCCGAATGTTGGGCTGCAGGACCAACTATTAAAGCTGATTCATCTGCACGTGTGGATCTTATCCTGAAGTTTGTTGGATGTTCAAGTCATGAGACCAACTAATGAAGCTGATACGTCAATGACTCGCATTTATAGAATTTTTGGCAAATTCTCAGCCATCAACGGGTTTGATAAGCCTTTACCGACTACCGTTTGAGTCGGGCTAGCATGCGGATTGTTTAAGTCCGTTCCGCATGTAACGTTATGCTAAAAGAGTTAACTCTTTTAGTGCTACGATATTGAATACGTAGACTTCGTCTTTCTCCTGTGAAAAGACTAAACAGCGACGTGTATCAGACGTAGACTTTAAGGTTTTTGGCAAACCCTCAGCCTTCAACGGATTTGGCGTGCCTTTACCGATTACCGTTTGAATCGGGCTTGCATGCGGATTGTTTAAGTCCGTTCCGCACGTGACGTTGTGCTAAAGGAATGAACTCCCTTAGACTTGATGCTACGATATTGAATACGTAGACTTCGCCATTGTTACGGGAATAGTCTACCCGGCAACGTGTGTTAGACGCTGACCTATCCCTACTTAGGCTTCGGGATAAAAGTCCCCAAATTGGAATTCTGGTGTCTTCTTCAATCGGTGAAAGACTAAACCGGCAACGCGAGTTAGGCGTTGACTTATCCCTACTTAGGGTTCGGGATAAAATTCCCCGCGCGTGTGAAGCACGGATTTTGGCGTTATGAATAACGACCTGCCACAATATCGAATATGTGGGCTTTTGTTCTTTTTACGGGTAAGAACTAACCGGCAACGTGTGTTAGGTGTTGACTTATCCCTGCTCAGGATTCGGGATAAAATTCCCCATGCATAAAAGGCATGGATTTTTATTGCTACGATGCTGAATACGTAGACTCGGTCATTTTTACGGGAACGAACCACCCAGCAACGCGGGTTAAGCGTTGACTTATCCCTACTTAGGCTTCGGGATAAAATGCCCCAGACTGGATTCTGGTGTCTTTTTCAATCGGTGAAAGACTAAACCGGCAACGCGTGTTAGGTGTTGACTTATCCCTACTTAGGAGTTGAGATAAAATTCCCCGTGCACAAAGTGCACGGATTAGAAGTTGGGGGCAAAGACGAACCCGATGCGGGAGAGGAAGAATTTTATATCCTATCTCCCAAAGCTGAAGAGGAAGAATTTTATATTCTATCTCCAGTTGGAAAGGAAACTCGAGGTGGGATCTCCACCCCCAGAATCCGGAAAGGTGAAACTAGGAGTGGGATCTCCATTCCGAGAATCGAAAAGATCGGGATAACCCTAACTGTCGGAAGGTTTGATTATCGAACTAAAAGTGAGTTTCTCGTTTATCGAGAGTGAATTGTGGTTTTGGTCCTTACTGTAGGAAGGTTTGACAAAGGGGGAGTTTGAGGTGATCCTAACTGTAAGAAGGTTTGATCACTCGATTTAAAAGTGGACCTCTCGTTCATTGGAAGAATCAAGAGGGGATTTTGGTTTTGATCCTAACTGTAGGAAGGTTTGACCGAATGGGAGGTTTAAGACGATCCTAACTGTAGGAAGGTTTGATCGCTTAAATTATGGGTCTCTCGTTCATTGAAGGAATCGAGAGGGGATTTTGGCTGTGGTCCTAAATGTAGGAAGGTTTGACCGAACGGACAGGGAGTGGAATACAAGTAGCAGTAGAAATACTGGTTTGTACTGGCCACTCGATGAAGGGTTTTGACGTTAAGTAATCAGGACTTAACACGTCAAGCTTTGAAAATTGCCATGAATTGGCGGACAGAAAATTTAATGGACCCACCGTCAATTGACTTGATCAGTGGGGGATTTTTGTGTTCATTACTTTGTTAATATTGATCGGGTTATCCCTAAGAATATTAACATTCTTTCGGGAACTTCCCGTTACACGAATTATCCACCCCCAGCTTCTTCGCGAAACTGGGTTTATCATTGCATCTGGTTGTATGATCGGGTTATCCTTAAGAATATTACGTATAAAATTCTCCAGGAACTTCCCGTCAACGGTAGGAAACAGTTTAAACTCATATGCCTATTGGAGTATCAGAGAGCAGTTTAACCTCTTATACCGGTCGGAGGATTGAGAAGCAGTTTATACTCATATACTCTTCGGAGTCTAGAAAGGAGCAGTTTATACTCTTATACTTATCGGAGTGTTTATTCAACTCAATTGAGCGATATAACGTCGGCTTCAACCAAGGTTTGGATGCTATTCTTAAGAGCAAAGCACTCCTTGGTGGGATGAATGACCCTCCTGTGGTATGCACAGTACTTTGGGTCCGTAGTGTTGTCAGCTTCCTCCTGATTTGTGATAGGTGGTAGCTTGATCTTGTTGCCTCCAAGGAGGGATTCGAAGATGGCTGGAACGTCTTCGTCCTTGAAGGAATACTCTTTTTGGAGTTTCGGACCCGAAGTCTTTTGCTGTCTTCGGAGTTGCTTTTGCGACGTCTGGTTAGCGTCAACAGCTGTTGCAGGTGAGTTCTCTTTACCACGGGAGGCGAAGTTCGAGTTCGGAGGATTAGCCATTGGTAGGCTCCTCTCGGCTTTCTTCCTTCGGAGGAAGCGTTCGGCCCGCTCTCCGCGCGTCTTCAACTCTTTCCAAGTGTTGGACGGTGCGACTCCCATAATTTCTAATATCTCAATAGATAGGTTGTTATGACATGTCTGGAGGATGAAGTCCTCCGTGATCGGATCTCGGCAGTTCATTGCTTTAGAAGTCCTCCGTGATCGGATCTCGGCAATTCATTGCCTTATTCCTGAAGCGTTTGACGAAGTCATCGACTGTTTCGTCATCTTCTTGTTTCTCATCAAAAAGTGTCCTGATGGATACCTCGTCGTCGTCGTCAAAGAAGTTACCAAGGAATGAGTTCTCCATATCGTCCCAGTTGTTAATACTTCCGGGCTTGAGACGGCGGTACCAATCGAAGGCCGGCCCGCGAAGGGTGCCAACGAATGACCGAACCATCAAGGCTTCATTACCGGAGATCATACCCAAGTGGGACTTGAAGTAGATCAGATGTTGAGTGGGTGAACCCTTCCCGTCAAACGGCGTGAAGTTAATCAGGTTGAACTTCGCCGGATACGGGATCGAATCCCATTCTCTTGGATAGGGACATGGAATGCCTCGTATCGGGCTTTGGACGATTCTTAAGAGGAATAACGGGGCCACTCCCAGCGTTGTCGTCTTTAGTGGGGCCACCCCCAGCGTTTTGGTCAACGAGAGGGTTATCAGCATTGAGGCGTTCATCCACATCTGAATCGCTACCTACTTGGTTAGCAGCGTTGCGACGGCTGGATTCGCCCATTTGATTGGAAAGAGCCCGAATCTGTCGGTCGTGCTCTTCCTTCATCCGCTGCATAGCCATTTCTATTTCGAATTTAAATGCTTGCTTCTGCTTCGCTAGAGCATCCTCAACCATTTTAGTTGCTTCTTCGGTGTTAATCATAAACACTTCGCGGGATTGCCCTGGGCTAGATACCGTATTGTCAGAAGCGACTGCAGAGTTAGCATCCGATGCTTCATCGTCCGAGGATAACCCTCTCTGCATTCTTTGGTAGTCCCTGCGTCTAGTGGTCCCTGATCGCAACCGGGTTAGACGATGAGATATAAGCGGGTCAGAGCTAGAAGGTCGAATCGACTTTCCCTTATCAGCCATATTTATTGTGACTTCCGGGAGTTCGTCACCTTGAACAACCGATCTCTTTTTACAGAGACGCTTTGGATTAGACTTATCCTTTCCGTTGGAGATCCTCTCAAATACCGAGACCCTCTGCGGAGCGGTCTTGGGGCAACTACATGCTGATAATATTGTCCTGATTAGTTCGGCGCACGGGTAGTGAGATTTGGTTTCTCGGGCATATCTTTTCCGAGACTCGTTCATACCCCCAGCCCGATAGTACAACTCATCGACGTTGTGGTCAGAGCAACCTATCGGCTGTTTACATAAATTCTCAGGTACAACGCATTCTTCTGTTTGACGCGTTTTCCTCTGAGTAAACATCACCTTGTTGGCGTCTACAGGAGTCACACGCTTGGAATCACACCTTTGTGAGTCTTAAGAGTCACGTGTTTAGAACTACGCTTTTGGGAGCGCATGATCTCAACAGGCTCTTGGTTTTGGATACACACCCCCAGGCGGGCGGAAATTGGAGTTTTTCCTTTATGAGAAGGCTTGAAATTGTTGCGAGGGCGTGTGCAACCTCCAGCTCGACGAGTCGCTCGGGGTTCAGTCACCGGACCCAAGCATTCTTCGATCAGAACTTTGCCTCGATCCTCGTGCAAAGGACCCAGGCGATCGACTATCCTTACTTTGAATCGGGACAAATCCACGTTGTCACGGTGCCCCGCTGGAGGTACGGAACTCACAGGGATCGACGAAACAGGTGTAGAACATCTTCTGCCTTGACTCTGGCGCGGGTCAGATTTAAATGACCGACGGGTTGAAGGGTCGGATTCAAGTGACCCGCAAAGTGGAGGGTCAGATTTGGGTGACCCGTAAAGTAGAGGGTCGGATTTGGGTGACCCGCAAAGTGAAGGGTCGGACCCAAGTGACCCACGAGTTGGAGGGTCGGATTTGGACGACCTGCAGATTGGCGGGTCGGATTTTGGTGACCTGCAGATTGGAGGGTCGGACCCAAGTGACCCGCGATTTAGAGGGTCGGATTTGGGCGACCTGCAGATTGGCGGGTCGGATTTGAGTGACCTGCAGATTGGAGGGTCGGACCCAAGTGACCCGCGATTTAGAGGGTCGGATTTGGGCGACCTGCAGATTGGCGGGTCGGATTTGGGTGACCTGCAGATTGGCGGGTCGGATTTTGGTGACCTGCAGATTGGAGGGTCGGACCCAAGTGACCCGCGATTTGGAGGGGCGGATTTGGGCGACCTGCAGATTA
>NC_033802.1:1425097-1426574 GCF_001876935.1 Asparagus officinalis | reverse complement strand
TTGTATTTATAGGGCTTCAGAAGCGGTTATTTGGATGAGAACAAGTGATTTGGCTCTATCTTCAGTTAACAACAGCCTAACCACGTTTGGGGATGATATCAGGTCAGTTAGAAACCTCTGGAACTGAAAAGATCTCGAGAAAACCGTTAAAACCGTCGAAATACACATCAGGGGGTCAAAACAGCGCGGCAGACTGGTCTGACCCGCGCTTTCGCGGGCCCGCGCTCGCGCGGGTCGGTTTGTTCCGTCCCGCGCTCGCGCAGGTCAGTTTGTTCTGTCATGCGCTCGCGCAGGTTTGTTGATTTTTTCTTCTTTTCCGTTCTCTTTCTTTGAGACTTGTCCTTTCGCGTGTTTGGTTCGCTTCGTTGATTTATATGCTTTGAGTTGATTGACGCGTGCGTGTTGATTGACGCATGCGAGCTGATTGGCGCGCGCGAGCTGACTGTCAAGCGCGCAGGTCACTTGATTCACCGTTTTGCTTCAGGCGCTTGTCGGCGTCAGATAATCCTCTTAGACTCGGATAACAATGTCCGTCGTCTTCTCTCTGTCTCGAGCTGTGTGTGGATACCTATAGGCATTTTTAGACGCCTACAATCTATAGATAAGAATGCTATTTCTTTACATTAAATAGTTTTAGGATTTCTCTGCAACTAATTAAGAAAATAGACTCCTGATTACAGAAAAAAATCCACCAATTGTTATGTGTATCAATGACATGTATGCATGCATTATACGGGATCTACAGATAAAAATGTTATTTCTTTACATTAAATAGTTTTAGGATTTCTCTGCAACTAACAAAATAGAGAAGTTGAAGCCATGCATGTTAAAAAAAAAAAAAAACCAAGACCTCAATTGAAAATTTTCAGCAGAAAGAATGAGGGGGCCGGAGAGAGATGTTGAGCAAAGACCACCGCGGATCAATTTTACTCACACAAAAAGCTACCTACTATATCATACATTGCTCTATATATTTCCAACCAGATCTTACAAAAAATCAGTAAGAAATTAAAAGGAAAATTACCCAACAACCCCTCGAAAAAAAAAACAGATAGATTAATTAAAATCACTAACAGGACCCACTTCCTTCTTCCACCTCCTCAATCTCAAAACGAACCGAGGTAGCCGCGGAATCACAACAAGCGCCCGTCTCCTTCCCCTCGTCGCCTCCGCCGCCATCATCGTCGCAGGAAGCAGCAAGAGCGACCAACAAGTCGACAAAAGCGCCGACGATGAACCCATGGTTCCTCTTCCCGTTGACTCTCAGGTACCAGACCAGCAGCTGCTCCAAGCTCTCCCACTCCCTCATCTCCTCATTTGCCGCCACCATCTCCTCCATCGAGCGTCGAAAGTCCCCGTACGGGTCCTCGCTCTCCATCTCCATGGCCGTCGCTGGGATACTAAAACCTTTACAGCTGTAATTATCCAATGGCCCTGGGTCTTCCAGTATCGAGCTGGTGCGGGTCCCGGGCTCGAA
>NC_033802.1:1410241-1424822 GCF_001876935.1 Asparagus officinalis | reverse complement strand
GGTGGCAATAATGGAGAGATGGGGGTGGGGGGTTAGGGTAGTGGCAATGGCACTGGGGTTTTATTTTGTTAATTTTATGGGAAATTTTGGTACACGTCCCTAGTTTTTAATCTTCTTTTTTTCAAATCTTGAAGAGGCTTAGAGGATTAGAAAATGTGAAGAGGATTCGTTAGATACGGAAAATCTATACAGATTATACATGAAAAAAGTTGAACCGGGAGAATCAAACGGAAACGATTGAGATTGTCTCTGAATGTGTAATACTGGAGTAATAAAGTTTCCGATTAAATTGGTAGGTCAAATTACAAGTAGTGATAAAGCGAAAGTTATGATTACTCTAGGTTTCAAATTTAAGATTAGAACAAAAAAAAAGTTCATGATACAAACATGATATATTTGCTTTAAAAAAACAGAATTGATGAAGAGAACTAAAAGTTGCAATATCATTAATTAATTCAACCAAAGGTTAAGTCCTTATAATAAAAAGGATTGAAGAAAAATTTTTGTATATTTGATTTCAAAACTATAAAATATTTCTCGGTAAAGGGGTGTTTCAAAATTTAGTGCAAGTAGAGGGGGCTAGACTAAATCTACCCCCAGAGAGAGGGGGAGAGAGTATGAGTTGGGTCCCTTCATGTGGGCATTAAAATATAGGGTTGGAGACATAAATATATAGGTATTCAATACACCATCCTGAATACTGATTGAAAATAGAAAAGGAGGCTGAATCTGGTTGATGGAGTTGTTTAGTTTTCGTATCCAATATTCAATCCTTCATTTCATCATCTGCTTTTTAATTAGTTTAAGTCATCAGTGTCCTTGTCTGTGCAGTGAACATGCAAGATTCAACATTTTATTAAATTACGTTAATTTCCAATTGATTCCCAAAGATTTTAGCTGTCTACTGCAGTTCTGTATATGGGTAGTTAACCCTTGATCAAAAGTTTGATATAATTTCATAGGCGAATATACAAAAGGAAACTTTTGGGTAAAGTTTGCAAAAAAGTTTCTTCAGTAGTTTATTTGATGTATAGTGCAAGTGTACTATAGTACTGTACTAGGCGACATTTAATCAATGTGAAAATACTTAAGGAACTTGCTTTTCTTTTAGCAGGATGTTGGCCCTACGCTTCAGTAATCTGTGGGGACAGAGAGAAAGATCCAAAGTTTGTAACTAATAAAGTAAAAGACAACGGAGTATTTTACTTGGAGTCTTAAAGCTGATAGCTAGTTGCATCACATGAGCAGTTATTTGGACAAAATTTCAAAAGAGACTCATTTGTGAACTTAATCCTAAAAAACGACCTCATTCAAACAAAATTACAAAAACCGATCTGGTTTCAGCCTCAGCTATGAAACCAGGTCGGTTTTTGAATTTTTTTTTTCGAAACTTCACGGGAGTTGAACTCCCGTGAAGTTTAGTAGATGTGCTAAACTTCATGGGAGTTCAACTCCCGTGAAGTTTCATAGTTCAAAATTTTTTTTTGAACTATGAAACTTCACGGGAGTTGAACTCCCGTGAAGTTTAGCACATCTACTAAATTTCACGGGAGTTCAACTCTCGTGAAGTTTCGAAAAAAAAAATTCAAAAACCTACCTGGTTTCAGAGCTGAGGCTGAAACCATGTCGGTTTTTGTAATTTTGTTTGAATGAGGTCGTTTTTTAGGAATAAAAGTCTAAATGGGTCTCGTTTGAAAATTTGTCCGTAGTTATTTTTTATTTTCCAGTCTGAAAATACTATAAAGTTTGAAGCTAGGAGTGTTAGTCACGAAAATTTCCATGCATTTATGAGAGGGGAGCTGAAACATGGGAGAAAATTTATTGCATTCACCTCTCTCCTCGGTCTTGTGTAACTTTTGTTCTTTTATGTACATTATAAAGAATTTTTCATGTTAAAAAAGACAGTACAATATATATTGAAATGGGGGCTTATAAAAGTATATTTATCACTGTCCGAATCATAAATACAATTCCTCTTTGGTGAATAGAGTTAGATATGCCCATCTCTAACCCATATTAATTTATTTATAAAACTAAATGAATATATAGAAGTGGGTGGTTATTTATTTTGCAATGACTTATGAGGGGATGAGCATTCATAGAGTTCCTGTGATCTTAAGGTATGTGTCACATCCTTCCCTAACCTGTACAAGTTTGTCCAAAATCAGACAATCATCTGTAAGAAGTGATTCGCAAGGAAAATATTTGGGTCAGATTACTATGTGAGAATAGTGTTTTTATTTTGAAGGAGTCTTTGACCGATTCAGTAATTTTTATTTTTTATTCTTGCTTTTAAAACCTGTATTTTTTTAATAAATTATATGAAGAAGAAGGTGAAAAATAATAATGTGCAAACTTTATAGTTTAAAGTTTTATATTTTTGAAAAATGATCAATTAGAAGATAACAAGAGAAGTATGCACATAATAAAACCCAACTACCATAAATCAATCATGATTCCAAGTCTCCCATCTTAAGTAAATCCTAAAAATAATTTTAAATAAAGGGTAAAATAAAGTGTTCGGCTAAACTGGATGCACTTCTAAACAAAATAACAATAAACATGATTATATCATAAACTAGAAGGATTAAGAAGCTAACAACCACACTAGTTAGATCTCTTCTCTGTAAAGACAAAAATAAAAATAAAAATGTTTGATTATCACATGTAGAGAGTTGACCTATCATGATAATAGGTTTTGGATGCATTCCAAGCTTAACACAGTTACAAGTACTGATTGTTTTAGACGTTTAATGGTATCTTTATCCTGTTTTATGGATTATTTGACGCAAACAGTAATCATGGTAGTGATGAAACAGTGTTCTATTTGGCATTGTTAATTGGTGAGGCATATGCAATATTTTTGCATCTTGTTAACAGCAATATAAATTGTAATTATTTCACTAAGCTAATAAGATTAGGATGTGAGTTAAATGAAATTCATTTTTACTATTATCTAGTGATTATAGCTAGCATTAACACATATACCATTTTCATCATAAAAAGGATTATGATCCTCAATATAAGAGACATAATTAATCCAATGATCTTTAATATCTACTTAATAGCTGGTGCACTGGGCAGATAAAGAACCTATATAGATTAGTGTATAGCAACTTCCAAGTCATCATATTTTGTATTGACACAAAAGTAAATAATAATCTTTAATGCACAAACTCCCAAAGTGGACATGGATTATTGGATAATTTCTCAAACCCAAAACATGCTCCTTTGTTGCTTCCCTTTATGTTTTTGCATCAATTGAACATAACCCAACTCCCCCCCACCCCATTTATACCTTCATTTGCATTTCAACTCATATACTAGCACTTAACATCCCCAAAGTTCCTTTTTTTTGAAAGATAATTGCAAGTAGCACCCCCTTTTTTCTCATGAATTGAGGGCCACTAGATAATTGTCAGGAAATGAATTGAGGGGTTTAGTGTAACTGAAGATATAAATAAGGGGGTGCATCTTCAATTTACACTCTTATTTTTTTTGAGTACGAATCTTATGGGGACCGTCTTTATTAGAGTGAGGTGATCTACACCTTAAATAAAAGACTTCTAGATATGTAATGTTTTCAAACTAATCCTCTAATCATCCGTGAATGGTATAGTTCACCCCTTTTTTTGCGGGGGTGTTATGATAGAATCAACTACTCATCTTTGTTTCTCTAGGTCTTAATTTGGTATAGTTCTGAGACCATAGTCTTCATAGTTTGGTATGATTAAAAAACAGAACAAAAGGCCTTTGAGACCATAGCCTTTGTAGTTTGGTATCGTAAAAAAAAAAATAATACTCTCTTTAAAAATATGAGTTGGGGAAAACTTTCAATTGTCAATATTACCCTTTACCCTTTACTATTTTAAACATTTTATTTAAATTTTAATATATTATAATCATAATTATATCATATTCTAATCCCAAGTGTACTATTTATAGCTCAACAATTTAAAAAAAATAAAATATTACCCTTCACTAATTTTAATATTTTATTTAAATCTTAATTTATATCCTAATCTTAATTATATCATATCCTAATCTCATATGAACTATCTATAAATAAACATATCCACGATATTAGTTTTTTAAGGAAAGGAAATTATACATAGCTAACATACTAATACATGAAGTATTTATAAAGACACTAAGAAGTTTCAAAATTGCACAAAATAACCTCAAAAGTTTAAAATTATAAAAAAAACTATGACATAAAACTTAAAACAATAAACATGAAATAAAAAAATTAACATCAGCCTCTGAAGAATATAAAATTTGTATTTATTAACCCCGATGTTTTAAAAATTATAGGAACACCTTCAAAAGTTTAAATTAAAAAAAAGACTGTAAAATTCTAAAATTTTAGAACTTACAAACAACATAGATGAATTTAAGGGATTACCATCAGTCGCCTAAAAATTTAAAAATTGCTATAATTAACCTCAAAGCTATAAGAATTGCAAAAAACTTTCTTCAAGGTTAAAAATCACAAAAAATTTCTAAAATTTCAAAGTTTGTAATCAATACACATCAAATCTAAAAATTATTGGCAGATTGTTAAATTTTTTTTAAAGACAACCTAAAGATTTAATAGTCACAAATAGCACCCTCAAAATTTCAGAGTTGTAAGAAATATCCTGATATTTAAAAATTACTACCAACATATAAAATATGCAAATTACAATCACCAAACTGAAAATTAATATTTTTAAAAAAACTCCTAAATTTTTAAAAATTACAAAGAACACCTTAAAAAGTTTAAAATCACAAAAAAGACCTGAAACTAAATTTGGCAAAGAAAAGCATAATTATTTGATGTTCTTTTATTAGGATATATAAATTTAAGTTCAAATTCAAGAATTACTATCCTTTTTTAAGCAAATAAAAATAGTCTATGCTAATGCTGATCAAATATAGCAATAAGAATATATTAAAAACATCCGATTAAATAATAAAATTTTAAAAAATATGTAATAGCTAAAAACCTATCATCACTATATAAAGTAAAGCAAATGCATTTAATTTTCTTATAAGTTGGAGTAGCAAAAATACTTAAGTAACGTTAATTGATAGAAGATTAAGTCCATAAAACTAATAAATAACTACAATATAATAGATCAGCATTATTTGATTATAACTTATAAAAAATAGTCTTTAATGTTAATAATACATACAAGTAGTTATGTATGGAGAAACTATCAGAAAGTTTAGAGATATGCTTCAAAAGAATTAAACTGTTTCAAATAAAAAAATAAAGAAAATAAGCAAAAAATTTAGAAGCATCTATAAATCACTTGAATTAACATTAACGTAAGATATATACATGAGAAAAACACTGACTGAGTTCTTCTTAAATAAAATATTAAACAACTTTATCCTAATTAAAAAATCATCCTCTATGGAACAAACAAGAAAAATAAATATGTAATTGCATATTTTCATTAATTAGTTGCAGAAGTAAAAATATATAAGTAATATTAATAGATAGAAGACTAGATCACAAAAAACTGATAAAAACTTATAATAGAATAGCTTACCTTTAATTGATTATAATTTACAAACATTGATCTACTGTTAATTATATTTATAGGGTAAAAGAACACAATGAGATAGACGTGGAGAAACTATTAGAAAGTTCAGAGACATCATCCAAAAGAATCAAACTATTTTTATTTCAAATGAGAAAGTGAAGGAAGTAAACTAAAAATTTGGAAAACACCTACAAGTCACTTAAATTGATATTAATATAAGACATGTCTATCAAAGAAGCACCAAATGAGTTCCTATTAAAGAATATATTAAACAATTTTGTCCCAATCAAAGAAGAATTCTCCACAAAAATATTAAAAAATTAGTTACTACTTATAAATTTCATACTTTATTGTTCAAATACTAAAGGAATTAAATATTAACATTATAATCTAAGGCAAATTGATAATAAAAATATAGGTATTAGTTCAGATCCTCGTGGAAAATAACAGCCATAGAAAAAATATAATATTATTGATGTAACAAAAACTCTTATTGGATACATAACATAAGAATTCATTGTAGAGAAAAAAGAGGTAACTTCTAATCTTATTTAAGTAAGAAATTAGGAAGACAGAAATTTTAATATACACGAAGTTAACATTTGTTCTCGTTGAAACGGATAAAAACTCGAAGTCTGTATTTTCAGAAGTTTGTGTTGAACATTAGAAATATATTCAACTCTTTGTGAAGTTAGACTAGAAGATAAAAGATTAACGAGCCTGGGAAAGATAATAGTATAAGAAATTCAAGTCCAGCCTGATGTCACAACCAATATAGATGATGAAGATATTGCTCTAGAATTTCCCATGAAAAATATAAATGTGAAGAAAAGTTGATCTTGGCTCAATAAAAAAATAAAGCAAGAGGAATAAAAGATATTATTTTTTGAATATTTTATATAAAATATAATTTTTTTGAGCGAAATTAGGAATCTATAGTAGGAATTTTTACGAACTTTTTAGTACTTTTATATGCATACGTGGATCCTTTTATCATATAAAAATATACTAGAGTTAGCATTAATATTTAGTTTATAATTTTTTATGAAGTCAATCAATGACTAGGAACAAACTCCATATTCTCTTTTTTGTCATTTTAGCATACGTTAAATCAATCATCATGCTATATTAGCTTTAATCGCCTTCCTCGTATAACACAAAATTTTTAAGTGTTTTTCGCTTTTGCAACACTATACTTTCTCAGGTAATGCTTGGTTTTAAGTCGGTGCAAATAATATGAAAATTCTAATTGGCTTCAAATTACATTTATTTCTGGTCAATGCAATTATCAACATGAAAATTTTAAATTAGGTGTAGTGTATTCAAACAAACATCAAAGAAATAAATAATCACAATTCTAAAGTTTAGAGACATAAGTGAGTAAAAACTATCAAAGTGGAATCGCCGAACAAACTTTAGTAAATAAATGATCAAAAAAAATACTTAATCATGTTATTTAATCACGTGTATTACAAGTGCGTAGGCATGAGTATACTCTCGTGTATCGTGTAGGCTATTGTGTTGAGAATCAGAATATTCTCGCAGCCATATGCCTTCTAACGACAAGAAAACTACTATGGAAACCATGTTTCTCGCTTAACTGGCTACCTAATCTTTATAAGTTAATTAGTGATTTGTTAAGAAAATGGAAGGAAAGTACAATCAGGCAACAACCCCACTTCTCTCTTCCATATCATTATACATTATACAAGTAAATGGAAGAATATAGATACTTTTTATCAATGTTTATCTCTTAAAAGGTTAATTTTCGTGAAACTTCCCTTTAAGTTAGGGCATTTCTCAGATGGAAAATGATAGAGGCACACCTCCAACCACACCTCCAACCACACCCTCTCTCTCATTTGCTACAGTGCACCGGGCCCCACATGAGATTTTAAAATCTCATGTGGGGCCCGCCACATGAGATTTTAAAATCTCATGTGGGGCCCGGTGCACTGTAGCAAATGAGAGAAGAGGTGTGGTTGGAGGTGTGGTTGAGAATGTGCCCCTAGTGCCACCCTTCTCAGATCCCCCAGCCCCTCCCAAAAAAGGGAAAAAAATTAAACGAGAAAAAAAAACCTACTTCAACTTTCAACTTTGAACGTTTTTCAAAAAACTCCACAAATGCTTTCACTGTCAAAAACAACCCTCTGCATGATTTTTTCCATCACGGGAAAGTTGCGGTTAACGCCATTAGGGTTTTTTGTTGGATGTCAAAAGTTGAAGGGCTTGACAGAAATTTTGTATAATTTTTAAAATTAAGAGGGTTACACTATATATATAAAACAGAATCTAAATCAGGGTAAATGTGCATCGTGGCAGACCAAGGATCTTATACAACCAATCTTGAACATGCTTGTCCTGTAGAGATTAGACTGCCATCATATTTTAATGAAGTTGGTTAAGAACAGTGGATTATATTTGTCGTTTGCTAAAGGGACCAAAATAAAAAGGGAAGATTTTGCAGGGTAAAATAAATAATTCAAGCCTATTCCGTTGGCTGTTGCATCGACCCCTCTCTGGGCTTGGTGTTTTTTATTTATTTATTAAATGTATCTAATAAAGGGCTTAAGAGCAAATGGTAAACTAACGAGGTTCATATTTTAGTCATATCCACCTATTATCACGTTATTATAGATCACTTGCAAAAGTTATAATTCTCTCAAATAAGTCTTTTGACTTTGGGATACGTCGCGCGTTACGCTCATCCCGTTCACCGATGACAAAAGGTAAATAAGTAGGAATTTATTTCGCAGTATTTGGGCCTTAACAGGGTTTTGGGATCAATTGTACGGAATGGGCTGCAACGACGCATCGGGTCTGCTTGTAGTTGCTCATAGTTGCGCTCGTGATGAGCACATGAACTATTAGGAAACGTCTTTTCTTCTTTGTGGGTGTTTGGTTCATTTCCTAGAAACCTAAGCCCGGGAGATAACTCATGGGAAATAGATTGTCGGGCCCAGTCCATGTTTTTAATCCTATTTCATGATTTTTTTTGGAGGAAATGTGTTTCCTTAAATTTGGGACCCATGACACTATTATCTTATTAGTGGGCGGGTCTCACATACACAATATTTCTTCTTTTTTTTTTCTCTCTCAACCAAACACAAGAAAAGGAAATCGAACACCTTCACATAGGCGTGTCGGGTGTTTTGATTTCTTATTCTTAGTTTGTCAGCCAACCAAACAGCCCCTTTGTGTCATAAAAACTTTCTAGTTTAGTTCAGGTTTGTGCTAAAACCCAAACCAGGCCTACTGATTGTTGTAGGAGCTCAATTGAAGGCCCATTAATTCGCAGGCCCAATATCTTATTAGGTTTACTATTGTCTTTTGTCTTTTTGTGTAAAATAGACTAATGTTTAACAGGCCAGGTATATATCAACCCAGGCCCGAATATGACCTATCAAAGCTTGTTATCAGAAATTTTGATGGGTTGCGGTATTGATATTAGGTGTAGTTGGCTAAAGGCCCGTTTGTTTTGATTTTTTTTGAAGAGGAAAATGGTGTGAAAACTGTCAAAACTGACAAAAACTATCAGTTTTGGCAGGTCAGTTTTGGCAGGCTTTCTTAAAAAACACCTCTAAAAAATACGTTTTTGCAAGAAAGCCTGTCAAAACTGACAGTTTTGACAGACTTTCCTCTTAAAAAAAATCAAAACAAATGGACCCTAATTAATCCGTAGAAAACTCTAGTAGCGTTTTAACGATTAACGATTTTAAGTGAAAAAAGAAAATCCTGAAAAGGAAACAAAGGAAGAACAAACTTCGTTGTGAGAATATTCGGTGTGAGTCCTCCTCAACTTTAAAAAACGGTGTGCCACCATCTTTTTCACACGTTACAAATCCGACGGCTATTATTCACTCATCAAGCAGTTTTGTGTCTTATACACAGATCAGTTTCAGTGTGCGAGAACCATACAGTCGTTTTAACAGTGATTCAGGGGGTTCAGTGCTTTTCGTTTGCTACTGCCCTCATTTTTTCTTTTTCTCCGTCTCTTCACCTTTTTCAAATGAAAGAACGATTCTAGGGTTTCGCTGATTCGATCGATCTCTTCTCTCACAAGGTATCGATTCCTCTCTATCTCTCTCGCTCACTCTTCGATTTTCCTGGACGATTCTTATATTTGATTCGCGATGTTTTTTTTAATGATCAATTTTGATGTTTGTTAGTGCTCTCTCTATGTTATGCATGGATTTTATCCGGTTAGTTTAAATTTTTGACGCAATTTAGTGTAGTTTTGAAGAAAAATGATGGAATTAGGGTTTTTACTTTTCATTTTCAGTTTAAACTTTGAGTTTTCTTAATGTTTACGTTTTTTTGGGGTTTAATATAGCCGTACACGATAAATTCTTGTTTGTGATTATCTGGAAGCTTGCAATCTGACACAAAATTTGATTGCTATGGTGTCACGAATTTTTCCATTAGCAGGACCTATGTTTAAGTCGTCGAAGAGAAATAAATGCAAATCCCAATTCTAAACTTTTGATATTCCGTTTTTTGTCCTTAGTTTGTATGAGATGTTTTTAGAGGTGAATCGTAGTATGTTTCCAGATTTCCCCTACGGATCAATAGTGATAATAGGAGGCAGTTAAATTCCTCAAAATATATGAGAAATGATTAGTGTTCTAAATGTTGGATATCGAGATCATAGCAGACAGAGAATTCCGTATTGAGTGGCGGATGAATGTAGTATATCAAGGAGACAATGATATTTTGTAAATTATGGGGGTGTCATATTTAATCCGGGAGGGAAATGGTTTGTCTCTGCATATGTACATATAATTTTTTTTACTGATCTTACATATACTTAGATTGACAAAAAAAAAAAAATGCACACATTGAATTAGATGCACATGCTTAGGCACACATAAAGAGACATGACTATCTTGTTTATAGACATAAGCCAAAGGGGCGAACTGTACATGAAATTCAGGGTGATCTTAAACAGTCCTAGATGAATCATTTAAAGAATTGTTTTCTTGTGCGTAAACCTAAATTGAGAAGGATATCAAGACCAAACATAGGTCCTAACACAAATTGATACTTTCCATGTTGGAACATTCTATTGGGGACAAATTACCGGAGGACTACAAGAAGTTAGGGCAGTAAAAGTTTCATAAATGCTCCTTTTTACTTTTGGAAAAGACAACCTGTAAGAAGTTGGTGAGCGACTACTTTGTTGATCTCTAACCATGTAATCAAGCATTGTCCGAAGGGGTGCAGAATGATTGGGGACTCAGATTTTGCCAGAAAGCTCAAAACACATAAAATTTTAAGAAATCAGTAAAAAAGGCTAAACAACTAATATTTGGAACATATAAAACATGTAAGATTCAAGAATTAAGTTCAATTAAAAAAATATTGATAAAAGATAGAACAATTAGATGTATGTATACAAACATGTACATAAATCTGATGAATACAAACAAATAAGAAAATCATATTTGTTGAATGAAGAAGATTGCAATATTAAACTTATTTCCATTACCTTTTGCCATTTTGGCTCACTTTACATCTAAGAATTTCCTCAAATATATTTGTGCATTTATTTCATGTTTCGAATATTAGATGGTTCAGCTTCTTTTGAGTTGGCTCAAATAGTAGGGAAATTAAAATAATAAAAGTCATATAAGTTCATGAATTTAAGATGCTTAAAAACAAAGACTTTTTACCATATTGAAATAATAAGCTAGAATTTCAACTGCTTCTATCAGAATGTCCATTTCCCACTCATAATAGACTTTATAAACAGATTTTAACCTAATGGAAAACTTTTATTTTAAAATAGAATTTCAAACTGAACTTGCAAAGGTCCTAATTAAAGCCATCAATTACAAACAAATGGTCTAAAAACTTTTGGATCATACCTGTATCTCTCTAAATAAGTAGACAAGTGAAGTACATTCGTGAGAATATTTGCTGTTTTCCCAAACTTAAATAAGCACTGTGCCAGCTTACTCATATGTTACAACTCCAACAGCTAGTATTATCCCATCAACCCATGTGTGGCTATACACAGATCAGTTTCAGTGTGCGAGAACCACACAATTTATTATAACAGTCTGGGGCGTTAGTTTTGATTTATCGCTGTACTTTCTCGTTTCCTTCTTTGTTCACTTCTTGAATGAAAGAACAGTTCTAAGGTTTACTGATTTGAATCAGTATGGTCCCTCTCAAGGTACTGCTTCCCCTCTCTCATGCATTATCCTATTTTCTTTAATAGTGAATGAGAGATAGATTCATTGATTGCTACCTGCTAAGATTTCTGTTAGAATTTGTAAGTGGAAATATTTTCTTTTGAACTTCATTAGTAGTTAGCTGTTGCTGTTTTTGGGATAACCATTTTAACATAGAGAATTAGAATGTTGTACCTTCTCTAGATTAAGCATGGAATTCATCCAGTTAGTCAATAGCTGGCTAAATATCAATTTGGTCCCTGTAGTAAGGGCTCATCTTGGCTCATATTCAAATTGGTCCCTCCACTTTATTCTTTCTCAACTTAGTCTCTGTACCCCTTGATAGATGTAAACTTAGTACTATTTTCACTTTCCGTTAAAAACTCCATTAGATAAAAATTAAAAGGACAATACTACCCTACGCAATTCAATTTGTTTTCTAAAGGGATGTTTTTTATTGAACTCGGGTTCAAGGGCTGCATCTCCAATGCCATTTGATCACATGCTACTCATAGAAATAAAATCCAAATTGTCACTTGGTTGAAAGGAATTACTGCAATGTTTACAAGAAACTGAAGTTGAAATGGGGAAATATGTTCTTCTGTGATCACTTACCTTCCGGCAATAGTTTTTGACCGAGAGCTTAGAGCTTGAACTTAGCATTTTTATTTTTGATTAATGATTAATTGTCTCAAATATGCTTTCCTTTAACTCATTGTGCATTGTTATTTTCCATTTAATGCAGGGGCTTTTTTCTTCTTCTCTTAAGGCTCTACAAAATTAGGTTACAGTGAGATGAGACTTTAGAGCAAAACATTAGGAGAAAGTAAAAGGGAATTAGATCTTTTTCTCAATGTTTAAAAATCATAATTTGTCAAGTGTATTTGTATGTAGATCAATATTTTGAAAGTATAGATATGTTTTAACTATTGTTTACTTGTCAACAATTTGAACATAATTTGTGCTGCAAGTCTACAGTTCAAACTAAGATATACACTTCTACTTAACGTGCTATGTGGCTCACCTACGTCTTTAGTTTTAGGGATTGATTTTTTAGTAAGCTTAGATGATTTTAAAATTTGAAAGATGTGTTTTAAATCAAAAGTATATGGACCTCTTGAGGGTAATGGTGGTCATTAATGAAAATTTAACACCCAATTTTTAACGGATGTTAAAAAAAAACTTTGTTTGTAAGTGGGTAAAAGGGCAATTTGGTCCCTGTACTAGGCCTTCATTCTCAAGTTGGTCCCTTACTTTCCTCCCTTCAAGTTAGTCATTGTATCCCTTATTAAATGTAAACTAAGTCCCATTATAACTATCCATTAAAGACTGATAAATATAATTTGAAAGACCGATAATACCCTACACACTTCAAAAGACCGATATCATATCTCATAACTATGTAAAATTGTAACATATTGCACCAGAGGGCCCTTTGCTCGATATCTATTAGGCTGGTATAAAACATGCACTGGTGGCTTTGCATTCAACAATGGCCACACAATTTGTTTGATGCATAGATTTTGTGGTTCCCGTGGCTGCCCACAATGCCTAAGCTATCAATATTACAGAGGGCGTTAGATTGACTAGCATCCAAGCCGAGGCCTAGCGCCTAGGCGTTTGCCTATTTTTAAACTTATTTAATTATAATAATTTATAAAAATATGTATTAAAGTTTATATAAAATTACAAAAAAATTTGAACTAAAATTGAACAAGATTAAACTAAAATTAACTAAAATTGAACAAGATTAAACTAAAATTAACTAAAATTGAACAAGATTAAAGTAAAATTAACTACAATTATCTAAAATTAGCTAAAATTAAACAAGATTAAACTAAAATTGAACTAGTTAAACTAAAATTAACTAAAATTGAACAAGATCAAAATAAATTTAACTTAATTAAAATAATTAATTAAACTAAATTGAACAAAGTTAACTATTTAAATTAAAAAAAGTTCATAAGTGAAAATTTTACCTAAAACAATAAGTAAGTTAACTAATTAAAAAGCAGTTTATAAGTCAACTAATTTAAAAAAGGACAAATCTTTGAAATAGGCCACTTTTAAAACTTAATTAGCAAAATAGACAAAAAAGTATTTAATTAGCAAAAAAGACCTAAAAACTTAATTAGCAAAATAGACCAACTTTTAGTCAAAATTGACCTATTTTGCTAGTTAAATATTTTCTTGGTTTGTTTTTCTAATTAATTATGTTCTTGGCTTATTTGATAAAAATCACAACACTTTCTATTTATTATTATTATTATATATATATCCTCTTATTTTATTAACTACGTATTCACCTCATCATGACATTTTTTTTATATTGTGGGTATACACTCTTATTGTTTATTATATTTTTTTTCTTATTCGAAGTTAATGTTGGTCTCCGTTTGCATGCATAAAATTCAACTGTAGTTATAATTTTAAAATATAGTAATGACAATGGAAATTCATTTCATTATATATATTTGTTAACTACAACACAACACTTTCTAGAAGAACAATGCACAACTAAATTTACCCTAAGTCTTTTTTAGAAACTTACTTTTGACAATTAAATGGAAAATTATAATTGCATCAAATGTAACTTTTTCACAATTTATATATATAACCATGTTTATAATTTTTTATGAACAAAATAGTTGTGAAATTGATAAAATTTTGAAATAGGCCAATTTTGACATTTAATTAGCAAATAGACTAACTTTTAGCAAAAATGGTATATTTTGTTAATTAAATACTTTTTGGTCTATTTTGCTAATTACGTTTTAAAAGTGGTCTTTTGCAAAGATTTGTCCTTTAAAAAACAGTTTATAAGTTAACTAATTAAAAAAATTTACTTGACGGCCAGCGGGAGGACCGGCG
>NC_033802.1:1405882-1410231 GCF_001876935.1 Asparagus officinalis | reverse complement strand
GAGAGAGAGAGAGAGAGAGAGAGAGAGAGAGAGAGAGTTAGAGGGAGTTAGGGTTAAGTAATGGGTTCGGGTAACGGGTTTAGGTTCAAGGAGTAATTCCATGAAAGGGGATAAAATTCCATTGTTTCGGACCACTTTATGTAGAAAGACTTTGATCGTATCTTGAGTTTCTCCTTGATACCCTAGTAATGAGCAATAAAAATGAAAAAGCAAAGACCATAAAAAATTTGATCTTGCACCAGATGGCCAATTAAAAGAGTACTATACAATCTACTAATTTGATCTATTTCAGATATCCTACTATCTCATAGTTTCTACTACTAGGATTTATATATAATACCTCGGGAGCTATTGAAACTATTTTACTTAAATTCAACTCTTTAAATTCCCGAGCGATCACACCAAAAACTCGAGTTCCTTTTGGATTTAATTCTCGATTAATAACAACCCCTGCATTGTCATCATATCCCATTATCATACCGTTGTCACGTTTGAGTTTTTTATGTGTACGTACGAGTTAGAGGGAGTTAGGGTTAAGTAATGGGTTCGGGTAACGGGTTCCGGTTCAGGTTCAAGGAGTAATTCCATGAAAGGGAATAAAATTCCATTGTTTCGGACCACTTTATGTAGAAAGACGATCGTATCTTGAGTTTCTCCTTGATACCCTAGTAATGAGCAATAAAAATGAAAAAGCAAAGAGCATAAAAAATTTGATCTTGCACCAGATGGCCAATTAAAAGAGTATTATATAAATATTATATAGTAGCAGTTAAAATATAAAGTATATAGCTCACAGTCATGAGGTTGTACATGCGACCTCTCCCTAAATAATACACGAGGACCTGAATTTTGCTTGATCATGGGAAAAATAAATAAATTAATGAAGTACAGAGCATTGTTTTAAATATCCCCGACATGGCCTGATATATCCCCCGATATATCCTTTTACAGGGCTTGCCGCAACCGATATGGTCTTTAAATATCCTTTACCGTTTTTTGGCTATTTTGAGTGATAAATCCCCGTTATGGCCGATATATTAGCCGATATGTGGACCAATATATCTTTTTATATAACTTATTACAAAATAATATACCGTGTTTGGAATTTTTGGGCGAGATATCAAGATTTTCCCATTATATCAAATGACATTTTGCCCTAAAAAAAGCAGATCGAATGTTGCAACGTTGTTTTACACTTTTGTTTGTTTTAGAAGGTTGATTAGTGATCCTAAACATATATTATTCATAGTTTGTATGCTTAAATTTCATTACATATGTTGAGATTACATTTTATTGCATTATACTATGTGTGCAAACATTCATTATGGCATTCCGATATTTACCACATATCCCCGATATTTCCCCGATATCCGCAATCCGATATGAATTTTGGTCATCCGATATTTCCCCGATATCCGATATTTAAAACCTTGGTACAGAGACCTCTTAAGTCCTTGAGGTTAGTTTAGTCATAAACAAAAAGTCAACACATAATTTCTAATGGATGTTAAAAAAGGACTTAGTTTGTAACTGAGGTGCAATACAAGGACTAACTTCAGAAAAAAAAAAGTACGGGACCAACTTGAGAATGTAGGCTAGTACAGGGACCAAAGTGATCTTTTACCTTTCGTAAGCGAGGTGTGGTACAAGGACTAAGTTAAAAAAGAAAGAAAGTGGAGGGACCAATTTGATTGCAAATCCCCAGTACGGTGTCCAAATTGGCCTTTTAGCCTTTTTTTTCTTCAACAATACTTTATGTAAAGTCATCGAAGAAAAATAAGCATACGTCAATTGTAATTTTTTGTCTGGTTCGAATCACAAGGAGCATGGCAGTCTTGTTTACTGGGACTTATGTTTCTTATGCTTACAACAAATCTTGATTTACAACTACACTGATATGCAGATTTGATCAAGGAGTCCACCATGTCTTGTATCCATGAACAATCATGTTCTTTGCCACAAATACTTTCTTCTCCCTAGAGTAGCAACGAAATTGTTAAATCAACTATCCTGTCATCAAGTCCAACCGTGAGAACTCTGCCAGAAAGGCCTGGAAATCTAATATGGAGCATTATTTATTATATTCTGAAAATTGTTTGGATTATGGCTGAGTAGTATTCTCTAAGAAGAATATCCAACTTGACAGTGCCTCATATCAGCTATATCATGAGCTAATAAGAACTAGGGAAAGGAATAATTGGCATACAGAGGTTTTCAATGGTGACTAGATTGCTCTGTGAAGGACTTGCGAGGTAACAAAATGAGCTTCTCTTAGAATACATGAAGATTCAAACCGATGAATATGAGCCTTTTGACTAATGTTGGTCAATCCACCACTTCAACGATACTAGACTAGAAGCAGTGCTGGAAGACTAAACAAGATATCTACTAAAATCCCTGCATAATACCGTCTCTTTTGAAGTTACTTGAGCCTAGAGTGGAAGTTTTTTCTTAAGCATTTAATGGTGTCTTCTTAATGAACATGCAAATCAAAACATTTATTTGCATAATGAAAAATATACTTAGCACAGTAATTCTTTACTTGTTTTTGTTGGCAAGAAATACCCGCTAAAATCATTAGAACTGTATAAAGTTTGATGCTATTTACTTAGATAATGCTTCTATTTTCTCATTAACGTTATTAAAATGTGCATGACATTGTAATTTTTGACAGATGTCTTTACATGTGGGTCAAATACCCCCTCATGTTCAACCAGAAGAGCTTCAACGAGTTTTCCGGAGGTTTGGGCGCTGTAGTTTAGATATGAAAGATGGCTACGGTTTTGCAGTCTTTGACGTAAGCTCTGATGCTGAGGCAGCTCTTCGGGCATTGCGAGGTAAGCATATATGTGGGGAGCAATTATCACTTAATTGGTCCAACAAACAGCCCAGGCCTTTTCAAAGACCAGCAAGGCCAAGCAAAATTTACAAGCCAATTCGAAGGAGGCATTTCAGGGTAGAGGATCATGGAATGAGGATCAGGGATTCCAAAGATCGAAAAGATTTTTCTAAACCTAACTCCCGTCTTCCAGCTTATAGCAACGGAAAGTATCCGGATGATATGGTTGATAAGGGAGCTGCTTGTATTCCTGAAAACATTGAGGATATTGGAGAAGAGAGAGGTGTGGCTCTGCAAGAGGGAGTGGAAGATGGTGGCAATTCAAGTGAACCCAACCCAGTGACAATTGATCGTTGGGGTGAGTCTGTTAATGGTGGTGTTACTGGAAATGAGATGTATAATGACACTGACTTTGATCGATATGAACCTTATCATGGTTATGACAGAGAAGAGAAAGAAGATAACAAGATGGGCAACTCTTATGACTCCTCACATGATGAGAGTCCTTGGGTAAAGGGTCGAAGAGAGCACCTTGCTGACGAAGCCAAAACTATTGATCACCCCAAGCCTCAGCCCACATGCTATAATTGTGGTCTTTCTGGCCACATTAAACGTTATTGCCCTGAAAGAGATGCTAAACGAGAGAAATTAAGCAAGTTCAGCGATAGAAGAGATGAAATAAATTTCAGAGGCAGAAATGATGGAAAGCTAAAGATTCCCAGAACTAGTTCATGGAGAAGACCAGATGCTAGCAGATATTCTTTGGCACCAAGGCGCGAAGGACGGGACAGAAAGGAATCTCAGTTTAAAAAGTCTAGAAGGTTTATTAAGAGTGAGAATTTTTCCGAAAAGGAAAAGAGACGGCCTAAACTCCGGGCAGAGTCTCAATCGAAAAAGCTAAGTGAGCAACAACATGGAAATGGAAAGAAAGTGTCCAGAAGAAGCTCACGGAGATTTAACTCTCGATCAGGTTCTTCAGGTTCTTCTACAAGCAGCTTTCAGACTCAATCTTGGACTTCAAAATCCAAATCTCACATCAATTCTCATTCAACATCAAGGTCATTATCTTCCAGGTCTCGCTCAGTTTCTTCTAATTCAAGGCCTGCTTCTGTCTCACCCTATCACAAATCTAAAAGCCCTAGATCTAGATCAAGGTCAAGATTAAGGTCAGGCTCGTATAGGTCAGCATCTTTATCTGTTTCATGGGATAAGAAGTCTCCGTCCTCAAGGAATGTGAATCTTAATGTATCTGTGGATAGGCCCTCTCCTAGAGGCAATTTGGTGCGTGCAATTTGTCCCAGCTCTAAGCAGCATGTAGATGAGAACATGAAGAATTTTAAAGCAGAAGATGGAAATGTCTCACTCACTTGCAACGTTAACAATCAAATTGACTTGGAACATTCAGGGGATAACATTAATGAGGCCTGTTACTCTGCGTCCATTTCTTTAATCAAGGAAAATAATTCTGGCACAGATAAAGATGTTGCTGTTGTTTCTGAGAATTGTAGAG
>NC_033802.1:1401579-1405872 GCF_001876935.1 Asparagus officinalis | reverse complement strand
CAGATTGCAGTTGGTTCTGATAGAAGGAATTCATCTGGAATTACAATAGAGGAAATGATCTTGGCTCTGAAACACTATGGACTTCCAGCACCTGAGAAAGGCGAGTCAGGCATATCTGTAGAGGGGCATTTCGGTGCTGCTAGGTTGTGGCCATGGGAAATGATGTATTACAGACGTTTAAAAAAGGGTCCAATTTCTACTGAGAATTATGCCAGGCGACTTCTACAGAACAAAGAATTTGGTATTATGGACAGGTATATTAGAAGCAGTAGTGGCTGGGGACAGCATGAATGAAATGATATGCTCTATGCCTATGGTTGGGGATAACATGAATGAAATGTTATGCTGTATGGCTGCTCAGAAGCAGTAATTTTGATAATGGCTATATATTAGGCATTCCATTATGATTTTATCGCCAGGTAAAAGAATTTAAATGCTCTAAACTGATATTGTAGTGACTCCTGATACGTATGAGAGCTATTTGGAGTTGCTTTTTCGAAAATATATTGTTGCTTAGAGAAACTTTTTAGCTTACAATCAATTAGAGGTATCCCATTAGATTGAGTGGCTCTTTTCATGTGAAATCTCGTTTCTTGTTGTAGTCAATTATGATCATTATTCTTCTTACTTTTCAGGTGAATTACGAATTTACTGTTTTTATCCTTTGGAAGAAACACCCTATGTCTCATCAATATTTTCTTTATATGTATGAACTTATCGTCTGTCTTCGTCAATCAGGATTATACTATGAGAGCCAATGTGAAGTGGCTGCTTTCTGTAAAACTTACAAGTGATCAGCATTCGTAGTGGTCCTCCACATTTTGGTTTTTCATGAGGACTCTTCTCTGTTTTATGGTTCTCAACTCTGTTTTATGGCCCTACGTATCATTCTAGGAAATACATCTTGGAAACTATGCTGCTAGCATTTTCATATGGACGAGACTGGAAGTTATGTTGCAGGATGTAGGCTTCTCGGTGCAAAAGTCTATATTTCTTATCAAATTTAACATTTCTTGGCGAAGACAATGTCATATACCCTAACGTGCTTTCTTCAAATAAAAATTTAGAGCACTCAATGTTGTGGTATTCTGTGATGTTGCTCTATTAATATGTCTGTGATACTAGTCAGCATGTAGAAGCCGGTCAGAGGCTGAAGCAGATTTCATTGTAAGTATAACAAAACTCAAGGGGGATTTTTTGCCATATTCTTTGCAACATGTCAATATTGTTTAGTCACGTAATTTTGATGCACAGACATTTCTTTGACTAGATTGCATATATATCGCCAGAGCATCTCTTCATGCAAAATACTTCTAGATCCTGTAAAACATTTCGAGGCCCAGTATCAGGAAAGGATATGATTATGTTTACCGTCATTTGGTTTTGGCTTGAATCCTCACTTTCAGTGTGCTTAGTCACGAGCCGCAAGGTTACAACATGAAAACTTATTCGCACTACCATATACCTTTGTACGTCGGTGATCCATAATTACAATGTTCTCTCAGGTGCAAAAGAGTGGCTGAATGTGGGAGTAGTTAATCTTTCTGATTAACCAGAAGACAAGGACACATATAGTAATAGGTATGTTGATAGAGATAGCTTCACATTTTTTACCCTATAGCTGATCTTATTTTAGCTTTACATTTTTTTTACCATTCAGCTGAATTTATTTTCTCTAGTATTGAAATTTACATGATTGCTGATTGATAACTTCTTTTTTCTTTTCAAGTGGTTTGGTCTCTTGCACTTAAATCTGTACTAGATATATGAAGGGTGCTGATGAATTCAAAGTGATGACTTCAAGCTGCAGATAGTTGGCATGTAGTCTATTAAGAGTTATGGTTTATTGAATGCTAATTGAATGCTTATTAAAACAGTGTCAGAATTTGTTGAACCATTAAAGAAGCTTTAGTTGTCAAGTTTCATAATTCTTTATGAGCTTATCTAAACTGTTTGCTATTTAAGCTGCTGATGATTTAATTCCTTGCTTATACCAGTTGGTATGAGAAATAAATAAAACTAATATCCCTTCAGATCACATCTTTGTTGGCCAGGCTTAGAATCAAATCACCAACAAGGTCAAGCTTATTAAGTATTAACAGGTGAATGGTACATCACCTTGAGGACCACATTTGCCATCTGTGTCGGTGTGTTGCTCAATTCCGGATATTGATCTTTTGACGTGAACTAGACCTCAACATTTTTGATGGTTTATAAGTGTTCGAACTGTCCGTTTGGACAAACATATGAAGTGAGTGGTCGTATCATGATTTGTCCCCAGTTTTTTTTCGGACAAGGTCGATGGTTTCATCTGTAAGTGAGGCTTGCATCATTGCCTCTTAGTGACTAGTATGCCCGTGTAATCTCATCCGTTGATAATACATCGATCACACATGTAATTTGGAATATTCTGTTTATGGTTGATTCCATAGCCGTAAGGTTTTCTATATGACTGTTAGACATTCTAAGGTAGGAAAGCTGGAAGAGTGAAAACTTTTACGTCATATTTTCTGAGAAGAGGAAACAGAGATGTAAGCGTGTAGAAATTGTATCATGAATGATTTGACAATAAGAGAGAACGTTTTTTGGCAGCTTCACTTTTGTACATTACCCTAAGCACTTGTGTATAAAGGTAGATTGTTAAAGCAAATGTTTATTTCCCCTTTCTTTTTGTTTGTACAACTTGTGTTTGTGTTTGTTGAGAAAAACAGAGGCATTCAATCATCTAAATTAAGAGGCACCAACTGTTTGCATTGCACACGTTAAGAGCATGTTTGGGATCCATTTGGCTTATAATCCCCAACTTATAAGCTTAGATGGATTATGATCCAAAAGCGTTTTGGTAAATTTAGTGGATTATAATCCATTTTCAATAGTAGCGTGTTTGGCAAATGAGTGGCTTATAATTCATTCTTTCTTGTTGGCCAAATGATGCGTAAACAATGCGTAGATACCCAAAGACCAGTTTTTCCGTACATGGATAGAGAAATAGCGCTTGAAATTTTCTTAAAAGGTAAGGGGTAAACTAGTCTTCTACTTGGGAAAATATCTTATTGAGGCTTATAAGCCAACGAAAGATAAGCTGGGGTATCCTATCTTATTTTATTAGCTTATAAGCCAAAGGATGTTTGCTAAACATGTCTCAGTTGCGAGTACGGTCACTTGATCGTCTTTGCAGAAGTATAACGTATATTTTAATCTTATTTTATAGGTTGCAAGGCCCAAATTTTTAATAGGTTAACACACAGGGTGGATGATTAAGAGCTATTATTCTGAAAGCAAGTAGATATTCGGAATGAAAAGATACTAGAGGAGGTAGTATTTTGTATGAGATGCATGCATGAGATGAGATGAGATGAGATGTAGCTGTCCGTGGTGGCAAGAGTAATGGCCTTCGCCCTTGCATTTAGTAGAGCCATTAAGGGTGTTGTATGTATTCAAGGTAAAGGCAAATGACAGAAAACAAAAGCAAGGGGAAAGAGGTGGTGGTGGTGATGATAGAAAATGAGTGGAAAAATGACTTGGTGTGTTTATCATCTGACCGTCTCTCAACCGCCTCAATTACTCTTGCATTCAATTTGATTTTTAATGGTGTTTCTATCCAAAATAATCTACTTGTGATGGCTATGCATCTTATCTTATTATGTGTTATCTACATGCATAGGCTTACACAATGCTTCTGTGTGCATTTACACAAATGACCTTCACCGTGATTTGAGGCTAACTCATATCGTTAGCCTTCCTTCTGCTTGCTTGTGAAGAGAAGAAAGCTCATCCTTGTATGTGACAAAATATTGAGAGATTAATTAGGAAATAATGCTTGATTGATTGAAGCTAGCAGCTAAACTCACTATGTCTGTATTATATAAAATAAGGTACGGGGAGAATTTGGGCTTGTCAGGATTGGCCCAGTTTACATCCGTCTTCAGCAGCAGAAGAGAGAAAGCTGGGAACGGCAAAAAACTGAAGAAACAGAGCCCACGTCTCAAACAAACCTAGAGAAAACACGGCCACCTCTGAGGGACTATAAAGAGAAAAAAAACTGAAACCAACATCCAATGAACTTGGAGAAGAAACGCACACAAGCTTCAAGCCCTTTGGAGGACCTTCAGCTGTTCTTTCTGTTCTTCTTGCTTTTGCCCTTGCTGTTGTTGTTGTTATCATTGAGGAAGTCAAGGAGGACGGTGCTCTTGCACTTGGGACATTTTGGGTCCTCTTCAGCGAGCATGACGTACATGAGGCATCTTGGGCAGCCCGCAAGTACCATCGACGTTGCCTCGGGGCTCGCGGCGG
>NC_033802.1:1279513-1401569 GCF_001876935.1 Asparagus officinalis | reverse complement strand
ATGAGCTCGGCGACGACGAATTGTTCGGTGAACCCTCGTCGTCATCTTCGCCCACCGCCATCCTCGATGTGTTTCCTCTCGCTGCTGTCAGCGAAGACAGGTTCAGCTTCAGGCCCACCCTCGGGCTCCTCCCGTTGTTTCTACTCATTCTTAGTTACGAGAGTAGAACATTGATCAGTGATTGAAAATTTGCTAATTTTGGAAAAGATGAGGGGTTGAGGAGATGTACGTACCTTTGTTGATGTTGGTGATGAAGGAGACTTGAGTGGAGTTTGTGTAATACAAGAAAACAATGAATGAATAAATGAGTGCTTAACTGCTTTGTCTTTCTTTTCTTGTTTAGGCGTGTTTTATATGAGATTGTGTAGTTTTTGACCGGGGATGAATTTGGAGGGAGTTGCAGTAAATTTGAGTTTTTACAGAGATCAAAGCTCGTTCTTTTGCTCGCTGGTTGCATGGTAGAAGTAGTGTTAAATTGATGGAAGGAGAATCTTATAGAGAAAAAAAATCATATGCATGGGAGCTCATACAGAATATATAAAAGAAGGAAAGATGTTTAGAGATAAACCTAAAAGAATTTAGTTGGCAGTAATTAAGAGATGTAAGATAATAGTTAATTTAACCGAGGAAATGATTATTTAAAATTGTACTGATGGAAGCATGTATGTGAAGTGGCGGACTCAAAAAATTTTTGGGATAGTTTTTATTGTCGTTGTTGATGTTGTACTATACAGGGAAGAAGGAGAATTCGATACATATTTCTAAACTAATTTTGAAGTTGATGATTGTATTTGTATTACAAGTTGTATTGATTCAATAGTTAGTTTGCATTTATATGTTAATTGTTTACACTGATTTCTACCGATTGCATTCATTTTATATGCTAAATTAAAATTAAGGGAAAAATTGCAAAATAGACCGTTTTTGCTAATTATTTAGCAAAATAGACCGTTTTGCTAAATAATTAGCAAAATAGACCTCTTTTTTGCCAACAGGCCAAAAAGATGTCTATTTTGCAAAACAGCTCAGAAAACATACGGGACTAGTAGTCCCGTATGTTTTAATCACGGATTAGTAAAAATTTTTACTCAGAAAATATACGGGACTACTAGTCCCGTATGTTTTCTGAGTCACTAATCCGTGATTAGTTAGCTTTAAACATACGGGACTAGTAGTCCCGTATGTTTTCTGAGCCTTGTTTTTTAAAATCGACCTCTTTTTTTCAAAAGAGGTCTATTTTGTTAATTATTTTTCAAAATGGTCTATTTCGCTATATATTTCATAAAAATGGTCTATTTTGCTAATTATTTTTCAAAATGGTCTATTTCGCTATATATTTCATAAAAATGGTCTATTTTGCAAATTTGTCATCGCATTATGCTTTTTTATGCCATGTTTTGCACCTTCGTTTCTTAGTTTGCGCTTTATTATTATTATTATGGGATCAATGAGAAAATTGCATAGTTTTAGAGGGTAAAAGAGGTCTTTTATAATAATTTTTTTATTTGTAATATTCGAGGCATTATGTGCGTCGAGTCAATTTTAGGTTGGATTGACGTGGGACACGGGGGCCTACATTGGATGATGGATCAAAGTCAAAATATCACGAGATGTACACGTGCTACTCGGCGACGAGCTGACGCGAGATTTTAAGGCGAAGAGTTTGATGCTTTAGCTTTGCAAGTTAGTAAATTGGCATGGTTTTTAATTTAAAAATTTGTTAGCTTGTTTTGTTTGTTTGAAAAAGAATTAAATGGAGAAGTAGCGTAGAGCGTTCCTTACTGGTTTCATGTTGAAAAATTGGATCCATGCTTTCTCTTCTTTTGTTGTATTATTTCAAAATTTTTACGGTATATTATTTCATTTTTTATCTCTAATTTACCATTCTCATTCCACAACAATGGTAATGTACGTAAGAAGAGAAAAAAAAAACATACATCATTAGATGTCTTCCTCAGTTTTCTTCGTTTCGTTTCGTTTTCTTTCTCTCATGTTTAAATCACATCAAGAACATGAGAGTTTCTACAAGTTTGATAGTGATTTACTGAAATTTTTAACCTTGAGTTTGGAATCTTTTTATCCAGCTTGCACTTCATCAGTAAGTAAAATTTCAGTGCTCTTATAGTTGTTCAACATCAACTTGATATAATATGGAGTTCAAGAATTTGATTTCAGACTCGACCAAAAAACATTGATGAACTTGACGTACTTAGCTGATCCTTATTTCTGTGTGTTTAGATGCTAAAATTTTGCGTTAGATGAAGGAGTTTAGTTCTACTAATAGAGTTTTTTTTTCGTTTTTGAGAAAGTTGTCTAAGAATTGCTCACAACATTTACTCACTGTTGATAATAGTGTATTGTAGTGGGTTTTAGTCCCACATTGCTTGGGAGAACAAACCTCACACTCCTCTACTTGTATAAATATATGTGCATACTCAATATTCAATTCAAGGAAAATTTACCCAAGATTCTCTCTATCTTACTTTAACATGGTATCAGAGCTAGGGCTATTTCCCTTCCAATAAAATTTTTTAACGCTTCTGCGTTCTTTTGCAAAATCTTGGCCTTATTGATTTGCAGCCGTTTAATGTTTTTTTTTCTGCCAGATATTTTGGCATTGTCGCTTTGCGGCCTCTTAACGCGTTTCGCGTTCTTGTTTAAACCTTCGGGTTTGTTGCGCGCAGCGGAAATTTCGGCAGCACTTCGGCAGCACAACAAGAGAGTCAGGTCGCAATAAGAATTCCCGTCTCACCAAGGAGACAAGAATCTGAAGCGGATATCTCAACCAAGTGAGATATCGGCTCTTCCTCTCATCAGTTCTAGGACTGACCTGTCGAGGGATCCTAAAAAGCTATTACAAATCACACAAAAGCAGTACAACCAATTTTTAACGTGGTTCGGCAAATTGCCTACGTCCACGGGGCAAGGAGGGGGAGATCTACTATTAGAAAGAAAAAGAATACAAATAGGTATCCCTCACAAAATCTCTCTACAAATAAAACAAAAGGACTCCACAAAAGCCTCAACACAACCACAATTTGTCCTCTGTGTTTTTCACCTGCAGCCGCACAAAAGAGACAAACCAAATCTCCTGCTTGCCTTTTCCTGTAGCCGCACAAGTACACCCTCCTTCGCTGCTCAAACCCTATGAATTAACAAGTCTTATATAGGGACATTGGAAGTCGGGTCATGGGCCTCATCACGCGGAAAAAATTAAAACCAAAACCGCGTTCACCTTTTTTTTCTTCTTCAAAGCTTGCACGTGGGTGGGGACCACAGTCCTATCCGCGTTCACAATTCTCCACCTCGGTGAAGTTTTCTCAAAACTGAGCCGACACCAAAACAACCAAATGTCCCACTCATTCGACAACAAGTCGGGAACCCAAACGAGAGCTCAAACAATCTCACCCCCATCAAAATCCAAACCGGCTGCATCAAACATGACTGCCTACGTATCCTCTTGCCCAAGGAATCAAGCCGAACGTAGTTCACCCAAATGGCCGCCAACGGTCTCAACAATCACGAATGTGCAACAAGTCTCGATAATAATCAAACTTGTTGCTCGGAACCACCTTAGTGAGCATATCTGCCGGATTATCCTTCGTGTGGACTTTCACAATCTCCACATCGCCATCTTCAAGAACATCCTGAACGAAGTGATAACGAACATCAATGTGCTTCGTTCTCGCATGAAAAACCTGATTCTTCGTCAAATAGATAGCACTCATGCTATCACAATGAATAGTGATGGACCTCTGCGATATACCAAGTTCCTCCAAAAGTCCTTGAAGCCAAATAGCCTCCTTCACAGCCTCCGTAACTGCCATATACTCTGCCTCCGTCGTAGACAAAGCCACCGTCGACTGTAAGGTGCTTCTCCAACACACCGGCGCACGAGTCAAAGTAAACACATACCCTGTCGTAGACCGGCGCTTATCCAAATCCCCGGCATAATCCGAATCAACATAGCCATTGCACAACTGCCCACCTGTAATGTCCCGCTCATAAACTAAACCAACATTGAGTGTACCTCGAATGTACCTCAAAATCCATTTCACAGCGTCCCAATGACCCACTCCTGGATCATGCATGTATCTCGATACCATGCTTACCGTCTGTGACAAATCTGGCCTCGTACATACCATCGCTTACATCAAGCTCCCAACCGCACTCGCATATGGAGTCTTCGACATTAACTCTCGATCTTCAACTGACTTCGGTGAAAGACCAGCTGAAAGCTTCAAATGGGCTCCCAAAGGTACACTAACTGGCTTCGTATCCATGCTAACATGGAATCGCTGTAGAACCTTCTTCAAATAAGCCACCTGTGTCAAACAAATTCTGCCCTTCTTCTTGTCTCTGCCGATCTCCATCCCTAAAATACGCTTCGCTTCGCCCAAGTCCTTCATCTCAAACTCATTTGAAAGCTGAACTTTCAACTCATCTATAGCCGACCTGGAAATAGAGGCAACCAACATGTCATCGACATAGAGCAACAAAGAAATGTACGCACCTCCTTTCAACTTGCGAAAATATACGCAAGGATCAAACTGGCTCCGAGTGTACGAATGACCAATCATAAAACCATCAAATCGCCTATACCACTGTCGAGGAGACTGCTTCAAACCGTATAGCGATTTCTTCAACCTGCAAACCAACTTATCTTTCCCTGCAGCTCGGAATCCCAATGGCTGAGTCATATATATTTCTTCATCAAGATCACCATGAAGAAATGCCGTCTTCACATCCAACTGATCTAACTCCAAACCATACTGTGCCACCAAAGCTAGCAAAATCCGAATCGAAGAATGCTTCACCACCGGAGAGAAAACCTCATTATAGTCAATACCTTCCTCCTGTGCATAGCCCTTCGCAACCAACCTAGCATTGAACCACCTGCCACGAATCAGCCTCCGAACTCTGCTCGGCCTCTCTGAATGTAGTAGGTACTAACTCATCGATACTCTCCACCGGAAGTGCATACGCAACTGTGTCGGCATACCGTGCTGGCATCTGTATGTTTCTCCTCTGTCTCCTAACCGCAATAGAATCCTAAACCTGAGCCGTCGGTTCCTGATCCTGCACATTTGTACTCGTATCCTCTGTGTCACCGTCGTGCTCGCCTGGCGTCACCTCAGTCGGCACCTGTAAGGATACTGTACCATCTGGACAATGTGGAGCTGCATCGATCTCCACCACCTGCGATATCTCCTCCGTCGGATCGCTCTCCACCTGATGAGAGCTGGGAAGCTTCAAGATAGAAGCCTCATCGAATGTGACGTCCCTACTCAGCACAATCTTCTTATCAACTGGATCCCAAAGCTTGTATCCCTTGACACCACGCTTGAATCCTACAAATATGGCCTTCCTAGCTCGATGTTCTAATTTATCAGTTCTAACATGATAATATGCAGGGCACCCGAATACCTTGAGCTGGTCATAGTCATGTGCTGGCTTTCCCGACCACATCTCCATAGGGGTTTTCCCCTCAATCGCAGATGAAGGCAGCCTATTAATGAGGTGGCTCGCATATGTAAGTGCCTCAGCCCAAAAGATCTTCTCCAAACCACTCTGCGACAATAAGCATCAGATCTTCTCCAGTAAAGACCGATTCAACCTCTCTGCCACACCATTTTGCTGCGGTGTATGACTAACCGTGAAGTGCCTTTCTATACCCTCGTCTCGACATAGCTGCAGAAAGGGGTCAGAAGTATACTCACCACCGTTGTCGGATCGTAACGTCTTGATCTTTCTCCCAGTCTGCAGTTCCAATCTCTTCTTCCACTCCACAAACAAATCTAGGACTTCACTCTTCTTCGTCATGGTGTACACCCAACAACGCCTAGAATAGTCATCTACAAAAGTGACGAACCAATGTCTACCACCAAGTGATGCAGTCTTGGTAGGACCCCAAACGTCTGTGTGCACGTAATCAAGGATGCCCCTCGTCTGATGAATGGCAGTCCCGAACTTCACCTTCGTCTTCTTGCCAAGAACACAGTGCTCACAGAACTCAATCTTCCCACTCTTGGCTCCCTTCAATAGCCCCTGCTTGCACAATGCCTGCAGTGACTTTTCACCTGTGTGCCCCAATCTATAGTGCCAAAGTCTGCTCATGTCCGCTTCTGAAATAACCGAAGCAACCTGGCCAATCTCGGTGCTTCCCTTCAGATAATACAAATTTTGATTGCGGACTCCCCTCATCACCACCAATGATCCCTTAGTAACCTTCGCTACAGCGTTTTCGAAAGTCACCTTGAATCCCTTCGCCTCCAAAGCTCCAACTGAGATAAGATTTTTCTTCAGTTGAGGAACAAGTTTTCGAAAGTCACCTTGAATCCCGTCGCCTCCAAAGCTCCAACTGAGATAAGATTTTTCTTCAGTTGAGGAACAAATCTCACCTCTTTCAACTCACGGACTACTCCATCATGCATCCTAATCCGCACGGTACCTATCCCACAAACGCCACAGGATTGATCATTTCCCATGACAACAACGCCCCCGTCGACTTTCTCAAAAGATGCAAACCAGTCTCGCCTAGGGGTCACATGAAAGGTAGCGCCGGAATCAAGCATCCAATCTGATGCATCCACATGGTTCACCTCCGGAGTAATCAGTAGAGAAAAGCACGAATCATCGGAATCATCGCCTTTCGCAATGTTCACCTCATTGGCCTTCGGGCCCTTTTTCTTGCTATTCTCCTTCTCTTTGAGCTTCGGGCAGTCTCTCTTCCAATGTCCCTGCTCCTTGCAGAATGCACATTGGTTCTTTGTTAATTGGTGGCGGCCTCTAGACTTTGACCTCCCTCTGTTACCACCTTTCGGATATGGGCTTCTACCTCTTGTCGACAAGGCCTCTCCTGAAGTACTAGCGCGGGAAGTCTCCTTATCCTTCCTCCTCAAATCGTAGTTCGTCAAAGCGTTAGTCACTTCACTATAGCTGATAGAAGATCTCCCGTTCAACAAAGTGAGCACGAAGGTATCATACTCCTCATCCGGTAAGGAGCCCAACAAAATAATCGCCTTGTACTCATCCGATATCTTCTCATCAACATTCGCCAAGTCCGACAACAACTTCGTATAGTTGTTCACATGAGCCGCAAGCGAGGTGCCTCTGGACATCTGGAATCTGAATAACCTACGCAGCAAGTGCAATCGGTTCTCAACACTCTTCGTAAGGTACTTATTGTTGAGAATTTCCCACATCTTCATCGCAGACGTCACCCCAATCACATCATACTTCAGCTCCTGTTCCAAACAGGACCTGATCACCCCACAAGCGTTCCTATTCATTTTCTCCCATACCGCCTCTTCATATTTAGGTGGCCTCTCGTGGACCATGATGGTCTCTTCCAAATTCTGAGCATTTAACGCATCCTGTACGTCGCTCATCCACAAACCAAAGTTGATTTTTCCGTCATATTTCACCACACTAATTTTGGTGTTTTGAAAACCAACTTGTATTGTACCCGCCATCGATTTGCTGCTTTCACCTTCTTCTCCCATTGCGAACTAACTCCAAATTGTAGAGAAAGAACAAATTTGATAGAATTAGGAACCACCCAACTGAACCCTAGATCGGATTCCAAATAGATCTCCTATCCACACGAGGAAAGCGAAATCTCCAACGGCAACTCCTAATGCTATCTCCACCGAAGCCGAGAACTCCAAGAACTAAGCTTCACACAAGAATCTTCCTCCACCAAAAAACCCTAGATCTGAAATCTGGGCTCTGATACCACTTGTTGCGCGCAGCGGAAATTTCGGCAGCACTTCGGCAGCACAACAAGAGAGTCAGGTCGCAATAAGAATTCTTGTTTCTCAAAGGGAACAAGAATCTGAAGCCTATATCCTATCAAAGTAGGATATTAGCTCTTCCTCTCGTCAGCTCTAGGGAGGGAGAGATTACAACTAGGGTTTACAATCACTCACAAACTAAACCCTCAAACAAATTCTCAAATCCCTCACAAAATCTCTCTACAAATAAAACAAAAGGACTCCACAAAAGCCTCAACACAACCACAATTTGTCCTCTGTGTTTTTCACCTGCAGCCGCACAAAAGAGACAAGCCAAATCTCCTGCTTGCCTTTTCCTGTAGCCGCACAAGTACACCCTCCTTCGCTGCTCAAACCCTATGAATTAACAAGTCTTATATAAGGACATTGGAAGTCGGGTCATGGGCCTTCATCACGCGGAAAAAATTAAAACCAAAACCGCGTTCACCTTTTTTTTTCTTCTTCAAAGCTTGCACGTGGGTGGGGACCACAGTCCTATCCGCGTTCACAGGGTTTTCATTCTAACCTTCGGGTTTTATTTTAACGGCATTACAGTTTCAAGACCGTCTCTCGGTCTCAAATTAACGGCATCGTCGTTTCAAGCCGTCTCTCGGCCTCAAACGAACGGCATTGCCGTTTCGCAGTCAGTAACGACATCTCGACATCTTAACGTCTCAACATTGCTGTTATGGCTCATTCAGAGAAGATTCCCAAACCATATTTGCCACTCAATGATCAAAGTGACTGGTGCGCTGGTTTGCTTGATCATCTCACCAGTACGGGACCAGTTCCACCGTCCATCAGCACTGTTGCTTCATCTAGTACTATTGCCTCTGACAGTGGTAATGTTGATCTTCAGACTACTCGTGCTCTCTATGTCAAGGAGAGTTCAGAGTGGCAATTGCAGGAATTTCGTGTCATGGATTATCTCACTCGCTGTGTTGGCTCTGGTCTCACTGTTGAGATTGGCTCGCTTCCCTCTGCTCGGGCCATGTGGACTCGTCTCACTGAGCGTTTCACTGAGTGCTCGGGTGCACGGGAGGCATATCTTCTGCAACGCATTGCTCTACAACGCAAAGGTAGTTCATCTCTGCAGTCCCATTTTGGACAAATACAAGCTTTTTGGACAGAGTTACGCTCCATGCTTCCTGGACGTAATTCCACATATGAAGACTGGCTAGCCTGATACGAACGACATGAGGTGCATCAACTGTTTCAGTCCTTTCCTGAATATTCAACTATGGCTGATCAACTACTTCATCAGCCTCAATTTTCGACTTTGGCCTCAGTTATGGGAGCTCTCACTGCTTATGAGACCCGGCAGCAGACGACACGACTCAATTTGTCAACAGACACTGCTACCTCTTCACTCGAGACTGTTTTGTCTTTACCTGTCACTGCTCCTGTTATGAATCATACTTCTCCACAGGCTCCCTCTCCACAGGCTCGATCTAAGCTCTCTTGCAAATATTGCAAGAAGGAAGGACACCGTATTGAGACATGCTTCAAGCTTCATCCTGAGTTACGTTCCTCGGGTACTGGTCGTGGTCGGTGACCCCCTCAGTCTCAACCCTCTCGTACACCAAGATTGTTGGCCAATGCTATACCTTTTACTACTTCAGACTCTACTATTTAAGCTATTGAAAGTCTTCGCCGTCAACTTGATGCTTTCCAACATATCACCTCTACATCCGCCGCACAACTCTCTGGTATGCATTTTGCTAGTTCTTCAGCTAATCCTTCGGTCTCTAGTATGAATGATCTCTGGATTTTTGACTCTGGTTGTTCCTTTCATATGACTTGTAATGCCTCACTTTTATCCTCTGTCTTTACTTCATCCTCTCTTCCTCCTATCTACACAGCTGCTGGACAACCATTGTTCATTACTC
The DNA here is from genome assembly GCF_001876935.1 of Asparagus officinalis. Classification (NCBI taxonomy): domain Eukaryota; kingdom Viridiplantae; phylum Streptophyta; class Magnoliopsida; order Asparagales; family Asparagaceae; genus Asparagus; species Asparagus officinalis. Next base: position 1,391,905 of record NC_033802.1, on the reverse strand, counting down.
AATATGGCTCTATTACCCCCACAAAATGATCCATCTGGTAGTCTAACACTTGGTTCCGTCTATGTGGCTCCTCAGTTGTGCTTGAATTTAATTTCTATTAGCTCTTTATGCATGGCGGGCTTGTTTGTCTCATTTTCTTCTGATACTTGTATTGTGCAGGATCCACAGACGGGCAAGACGGTTGGGGCGGGTCGTAGGAGGCACAAACTGTATTTTATGGAATATCTTCACCTTCCAGAGTCCATACGTCCACGTTCTCTTGTTGCTTCTCTTTGTTCGTCAAAACCCTCTACCTCGCTTCCTGCCAATTTATGGCATAGACGACTTGGTCATGTGTGTAATAAAAGGCTGGAGAGTCTTATTCAGTCTGGAGTACTTGGTCCTGTATCATCTAGTTCTAGTATTGAGTCATGTGCTGGTTGCAAATTGGCTAAATTCACTGCTTTACCATTTAAAATGAGTACATCTGTATCCACTTCCTTATTTGATTTAGTACATTCTGATATTTGGGGGCCAGCTCCTTTGCCTTCTTCATCTGGCTACTTATATTATGTTAGTTTTATCGACGATTTCTCTCGTTTTACATGGGTTTACCTACTTAAGAATCGCTCTGACGTACTTACTGCTTATCAAGCCTTCACTGCTATGATTTTCACTCAATGGCAATCTCGTATTAAAGTTTTTCGTTCTGATTGTGCCAAAGAGTACCTATCCTCTGCCATGCGCTCTATCATGTCCTCTCATGGGACTATCTTTCAACAGTCATGTCCCTACACTCATGAGCAAAATGGTGTTGCTGAACGCAAACATCGTCATATCCTCGATACTGCCCGATCAATGCTCATTTCTTACTCTGTTCCTCGTCGTTTCTGGGCTGAGGCTATTCTCACCGCGACTCATGCCATTAATATCACTCCATCTAGCTCTCTTTCCGGTGCTACTCCTTATAGTCGTGTTTATACTCATCCTCCCCGTTATGATCTAGTTCGCGTTTTTGGTTGTCGATGTTTTGTTCTTCTGCCATCTCACGAACGTGATAAATTGTCTCCCAGAGCTGTTTCTTGTGTTTATTTAGGAATTAGTTCAGAACATCGAGGTTATCGTTGTTATGATCCAGCAACTCGTCGATTTCATATATCTCGTCATGTTCAGTTCGAAGAGGATTCTCCATATTATTCTGCTTCTGATGACTTTAATTTCCTCCACTTTACTAATCATGCTTCCCCGTCAACTGCATCACCCACTTCTTCACCTCAATTTTCCTTTCGAGATCTCCCTGACATATTTCCCTCTCCTTCTGTTGACTCTTCCTCACCTGAGTCTTCTTTTACACCATCTAATCCATATCCCATGGACACAACTCTCACTCCAGAAAATACTGTTGATCTCCACGCACTTGCGCCAGCATCTCCCCCGCCTGAGGTTCCTCTTGCTCTTCGTCGAGGCAAACGCCCACATGTCATGCATGTCCGGTATGCTTCTGTTACTTCTTATTCACCTATCTTTCATAACTTTCTTACTGCCATTCATACTATTGTTGAGCCAAAGTCCTTCCAAGAGGCAGTTCAAATTCCAGAGTGGCGACAGGCTATGGCTGAGGAATTTCAAGCCTTTCAGCAAACTCATACATGGGATGTTGTTCCCTGTCCTCCTGGGATCTCTCTTGTTGGCAGTAAATGGGTTTATAAGGTCAAGTTTCGTCCTGATGGCACCATTGAACGTCGAAAAGCTCGTTTAGTGGCTAGAGGTTTTACTCAGCAACAAGGTATTGATTATGAGGAGACCTTTGCTCCTGTTGCTCAGATGCCCACTGTGCGTACTCTCCTTGCGGTCGCTGCTGCTCATCGTTGGCCCTTATACCAGATGGATGTCAAAAATGCTTTTCTTCATGGCTCTTTATCAGAGACCGTATATATGCAACCGCCTCCAGGGTCAAATATTCCTCCGGGACATGTATGTCTCCTTCGCCGTGCTGTTTATGGTCTCAAGCAGGCACCCCGCGCTTGGTTTGAGTGTTTTCACGATGTCGTGCTCAAAGCGGGCTTTATAGAAAGTCATCAAGATGCTTCTCTGTTTGTTCGCACTACATCGCGCGGCAGAGTTTTATTACTCATCTATGTAGATGATATGATCATTAAGGTGATGATATGGCAGGTATACAATACACAAAATCTCAGTTGCAACAACAGTTCCACATGAAGGATCTTGGATCTCTTCGGTATTTCCTTGGTCTAGAAATTTCTCAAGGCCCGCGGGGTGTATTACTGTCTCAACAGAAGTATCTCTCAGATATTCTAAATCAAGCTGAGTTAACTGATAATACAACTGTCGATACTCCACTCCAGCAGAATGTCAAACTTTGCTCTACTGACGGTGAGCCTCTATCTGATCCTACCCGATATCGACATCTTGTTGGTCAGTTGGTCTATTTGTGCATCTCTCGACCAGATATCTCTCATGCTGTTGGTATTGTCAGTCAATTTGTTAGTGCCCCACGTTCTGTACACTATGCTGTCTTATTACGGATTCTTCGGTACCTCCGGGGTACTAGCACTCGCTCACTTTTGTTTCCTGCTACATCTAAGTTAGAGCTTTGTGCATATTCTGATGCTGATTGGGCTGGTGATCCAACTACCAGAAAGTCTACCACAGGTTATTGTATATTTCTTGGTGATTCCCTTATTTCCTGGCGAAGTAAGAAACAAGATGTTATTGCTCTTTCCAGTACTGAGGCAGAGTATCGTGCAATGTCCACAACAGCTAAAGAGATTATTCATCTTCGTCGCCTTCTCAGTGATTTCGGTATTTCTGTTACGACTCCTACTCCTCTCTACTGTGATAATAAGAGTGCCATCCTTTCATCGTGCTTGAAACCGCTCTCCCACGACTTTTAACCACTTTTTTCGTGGTTTAACCGCTTGTCCACGTCAGCACACGTTCTATTTCTGATATTCCGCCACGTGGACTCCAAAAAATCATCGAATAACTGCCTCACAACTGCCACAATACCTCTCATAATAGCCGCGACACCATGGGCTGCCGCGCCTTAGCCGCGGCACCTTGGACTACCGCGCCTTGGCCGCGACACCATTGGCTGCCGCGCCTTGGCCGCGGCACCATTGGCTGTCGCGCCTTGGCCGCGGCACCCTGGACTGCCGCGCCTTAGCCGCGGCACCTTGTCCTGAGGCGCTGCGTTGTGTTGCCTGATGATGTGTATATTGTTCTTCTATCTTGTCTTAAGAGGTGTTTGGATGTCCGTAAACATTTTTTGACGCCTACAGATACCCCCTCCAAAGTATCTCAGACTCATCATTTTTAGAGAGGAGTCTGGGACACTTTGGATATGATAAGCTTTCCTTGCAATTTCTCCAGTGCTTTGTTGAGGAAGTTGCGTAGAATGGTCTGTGAATGGCTTCAATTCTTGACTTCTTTATCTTTTAAGATTCCTCCGGTGCTGCGTTTATCGCGTGGCCGTTGTCGAAGTCTTGAATCAGAACCGTTGTTGAAAATTGGGGAAATAGTTTATACTCATATACTCTATTGGAGTGTTCAGGAAATAGTTTAATCTCATATACCCGTTGGGAGGTTTAAGGAGATGCAGTTTATACTCATATACTCATCGGAGTGTCCGGGAATGTATTCCAAATACAGAGGGAGATGTATGTGTTCAAACACCGAAGAATTATCATGTATGCACCATGTTTCTGTATGTCGAAGTGGATCTTATTGGGTTAGCTGCCGCGGCAGCTTATACTGTCGCGCTTGAGCGCGGCAGCATAGACTGTCGCGCTCGAGCGCGACAGCATCTTGTGCCGCGCAGCGCCTCAGTCAGTCGGGTTATAAGACTGATGTTGGGCTTCTTCGGGTCACTTTTCCCCGCTTCTCTGAGTTCGAAACAACCTCTTCAAAACCCTATAAAGGGATTTTTTCTGGCTTTCCCCTCTTTCAACTCTTCCTATTCGGGTGCTAGGGTTTTCTTGAGATCTAGGGTTTTGACTCCTCGTTGATTTTGATCTCTTCTTAACTTGATTTCTTCTAATCCCAGGTAAAAATCGCCCCTGCATCTTATGCTTTATGGTCCGATTCCGTTCTTTTGTTTGGGATCTCACAAAAACCCTAGTTTTTTGATTCTTTAGGCCGGTCTCACTATGTCTCCAAAGAAGACTCGTGGTTCGAAGGGAAAATCAGCGGCACCAGCACCTGAGGATGTTGAGGCTGCAGTTCCTTCCTTTGGGGGTAAGTTTCTTCCACTTGTCTTCTCTGAAACTGTCGATTTTGTGCATATAACCTCGTTTATCTCCGTTGAGAGGCATTCGAGAAGAGTTGACATCCCCCACCGAGGGGATTGACACTTCGACACGCATACCTTGTTCAATCGAGGTATGTACCACAGTTAAAATGCGCGTTTTCATCGAACTCGTGTCTTTTCAACATCAAAGGCCGCTGCTCAGTTACCGCGGCAGCTCGTGCCGTCGCGCCTGAACGCGACAGTGTATGCTGCCGCGGTAACGCGCGCCGGCCACGTCTGTCGCGGCTGCTTAGTGCGAGTTTTCTCGTCTGTTAGCCTTTTTGTTCAATTTTTTTCCAACTTTTCTTTGTAGTCCCCTTTCCCTCTGTGGCCTTCTCTGATAGAGAAGACCCAGGCCAGAGTGGTACCCTTCACGCCTCCTTTCGCGGCGACTTTTTGGTTAGAGAGGCCCACCAATTTAGTGAAGATTGTGATAATAAAGTTCCGGAGTTGATTCGCGAGGGAGGTCGCCGCACTCTGCGTGCTTTGCTGACCGACTCGCCCTTAAATCCAACTAGAGATTCTACCGAACCGTTGAAGAAGCCTGACTATCTGTTCGGAGATTCGATAGAAGATCCAGACAATCTCTGCCGTGGCTCTGAAATTTGGTTGAATGAGTATGAAGGTTCTTTTCTATTTCTTCCTCCATTCTCTCGTCAATATTCAATTCTGCAATTAAGGAATCTGGCTGTTTCGAGAAAAATGGCGTGGCATCTAACAGAAGACCATGAGCATATCCATTGTGGATTTATTGGCAATGATGTCAGTGCTCCTGGTTCCACCGGCAGGCATAATGTCCGTGGCCTTCACCCAGGAATATTTGGACCAGATAGCGGGCCCCAGAACGAACTGATGATAAGGGCCAATACTGTAAAGAATAGGCTCGCTCGGGTTGGCCGAGAATTCCCCATTCCAAAATTTAGATGTTATGGATGAGTTCATTCTTTTCCCGACAAATGGTGGGCTAGGATGACCAAGTATGTACTCAATCGTTGGGATCAAGAGTTAAGGAATTTGGGGTTATATGCTCCGATCCGAGCCAGCATGCATGGTCTTCCAGTCAGCGTAGATCATTTCCTTGCTTTATTTGAGTCTTATATTCTTCTTACCAAGTATGGGGAGTTAGGGCTTCCGCTCCACGAAATGATGCAAGTATCTGGACTGCCATTGGGGAACACTCCTTATCAAGAATATTTTCCCAACAATCGTCAGCTCATGAAGATGAAGAAGGCTGGCTCTCCTGCTTATGACATACTCTGGGAATTAACTTGTCACTATCAGATAGCGATAGCCCAGATTGAAGTAAAGAGTAAGAAGGCAGCTCGAGTTAGTTTAAAACAGTTCGCTCACTATTTGTTTCAGAATCTCGAGAGCCCGACCGGTGAAGCTGTCTGCGAATCACCGATTCTGACCCCTTCGGACGTTAACAGGCTGATTACGAAGATTAATGCCCAATCTTATAGAACCGAGTCATCTGAAGGCGGTTTTCTTAAGGGCACTAAATTCAGCACCTTCTTGTGGCAAGCCACCAAGAGAATGAAGCCTGCGACTCTTCTTGCTGGTTATCTGGCCATATGGCTAAAGAAATGTGTAGTGCCGCATCAGTCTTCGGAGGCGCTTCCTCTTGAGGTTCTTCTTCCCGCCGTACAACTAGCCGTTGGAGGTAGGTTATCCTTACTCTCCGCTATGATTGCTGACCTCCATAGCGGTTTGCGTAACCTAGCTACCACTTTTACCAAAGTGGGTGCCGAGCCTTCAATTAAAATTCCATTGTCGAGTGTCGAACTGCCGTACACATATTTAATGGCGTGGCTAGTTCTCCATCGAGCGGACATGATGTCAGCACCTGACGCGTCTGATCCAGAAATCCCCTTGTTGCAGCTCTTAGAAGGATGTAAGTGGTTATATCCTTCCCGACCGTGGATTGACCGGGTGAGGCAATTCAAGAATGCCAAGTGCTGGGAATTTTACAAGTGTTTCCCTCAGTTTTCTGGTGCCTATAATGACACTCTTGTTGACGAGGAGATGCCTGGGGCTGACAGGACCTCTCTCGACATGGGTAGTTTCCACTGGCTCATGAACATTCGCCCAGGCTATAATGTTTTTCGGTCGAAGAACCTTTGCAGGATTGAGCCTTATTTTCCTTGCCGTTTTGCGCGACAATTTGGTTACGATCAACTGTACGTCGGGAATCCCAACAGATGGTTGATAACCTGCGGGAGCCTCATTGATGGAGTACGAGCCTGGTTCTGGAATGTTGCCGGGTGTACCGGAGCTCAATTTAGTCTACCTGTCGCTGAGCCTGGCCTTCATTTAACTTTCCTCTACTGTCGGTGGGTTTTAGCCGCCAACACTCCTCTTGCAAAGAAGAAGCTTTCCGAACTGGAATCCGAGGCTGTGGTTCGGAGAATTATTAAAAAGGACAAGGAGCCCGCTACCTCTTCTCGTAAAGGAAAACAAGCAGTTGATTCCGAGGAGAGCGACGACTTCGAAACATCTAGTGAGGAGGATGAGACTAGAGATGAAGCAGAAGCTGATGTCCCCCTGTCTCCTGTGGCTCACAGAACTCGTCGAGCTTCTTCGCCCAAATCACCTGGTGCTCCTTCAAAGGGTATTAGAATGAAGGAAAAGAACATTCCCCTATCATCCTCCAATAAGATGACCGTGAGATGGCCTGCTCAGGAGGAAGAGGCAGAAGAAGAAGAAGAAGAGGTTGCCCCACTTCTTAGCAGGAAAAGATCTCGGCCTACTGCTCCTTCTGAAGCTCAACCTCAGCCGGCTCAAGGAACCGAATTGCGTACCAAGTTTAGACATGAGAGCTCTGAGGTTCCTCGAGATTCTCGTGCCTCGAAGAGGATTAAAAAGACGGCTCATCGGGAACGCCAACTTTCTCCGTTATTTGAGGAGAAGTTTACTCAGGATCTTCCAGAGGGTAAGATTTCATCATTTTTTTTATTATTTCACCTTTGAATATAGCGTCTTATTTCTCTCTTTGCCATTATAGCTGAGCCAGAAGAGGAAGGGGAAATCGTGCCCGAGCCTTCTTCTCCGGGTTTAATGGATGTTGATGAATCTAGCTTCACTGAACAAGTGCACAAGGCTATGAACGAGGAACCCCTTCATATGGACATTGTTCCTCCTCCAGCCACCACATCGACCTCGCCAACCGCAGATACAGGTACTGATGTTTTCTCTTTTGGGGGACATTTTCGGAAGATAAGTGAATCAGAACGTGTTCCTCTCCTACTAACTTGTGCGCTTTATCTTCTTTTAGTTAAACTAAAGGAGGTGAGTGCGGGTAGTAGCGCTGCTAATCCCGCAACTATTGTTGAAGGTAATCTCACTTTATTTGTTTTGATTCTTTCATATTTCTTGCATATATGTTGACAGATTTTTCTGCTTAATAGACATCCCTGTCAACGAACCGAAAGACATAGAACTTACCCATGATATGGGTATCGGAGATTTCGATGAGCGAGACTTCGATCTTGACATTTCTGAAGATGTACACCAGGAGATCTCCGATATACTATCGACTCCGGTTCCATCCGCTACTACAGGACCAACTACTCGAGTTGATTCAGCTGAAGCAGATGCATCAAAAGGTATACCCTTTTAGACTCCAGTTTTCAACTGTACTTTCATCTGTTATTGTTCTTGAAGAGGACCAACCAACGAAGTTGATGCATCTACCGTCATTGGTGAATGTGATCAACCTGAAGGTTTGGGTTTCTTACTTCTGGCAAGTCCTCCAGCTGAAGTTGAACCACCAGCCGCTGCTCCTTCGACTTCCACTTCGAAGCTGGACCTGTTGTGCCTTTCACTCCGATTCCAGTGGATCATGAAGTAGGAGGGTCGAATGTTATGGTAGAAGAGCAACCTCCTGCTACTTCAGCTCAACTTGGTACGTCTTATCTAATTGTGCTTCGCAGTTAGATTAATACTTGTGAAGTGTTTATTCATTCTTTTCTCATTGACAGAACTTGCTCCTCAAGACCTTGGCGACTTAGACCCGAAGTCGTCAAAAATTGTAATTGAACAACAGCTTGATGTAATGAATCCACCGCCCAGCATTACCTCTACACAAACTTCGGATGTCGTGGAGCAGGTCTCAGCCTCGACAAGTCAAGGTAATCACACTTTGAATTTGGGATAATTCTACTCATTGCCGTATGCGAACGTGTATATTTTATATCTATTTCTCTTTGCAGATCTTTCTTCATCATTGTCCGATTGCATTCGAGCTTTATTGGCAGGTGAAGATCCGGACAAAATTTCCCTTTGTATTGACATCCAAAGCTTCATTCTTTTCTTAAACGCCATGGTTGATCGAATTCTCCTTAAAGGTTCACCATTTGAACTTTTCAAGAAGTCTCTCGATCACCATGTGTCAGGAATTAAAGAACAGGGGTGCACCGAATTGTCTAACTCCCTTGAAGCTTATTTGGTTGATCTTAAACAACACATCGAGCAGTTACAGAATTTCCGAGCTAATGGCGCGCCTTCTTATATCGCTTCTCAAATGGACCTGAGGCTGCAAGTATGGCGTGATTCTCAAAAATCCGTTGAATCTGAACTTCAAGTAGTTAAAACTCGCATCAATCAACTCCAGGTGAGTGTTGCCAAGAAGGCACAAATAAAGGTGGACATGTATCGTGACTTGGAGTCGCGTCGGGCAGAGATAGCTCATTTAGAAAAGCAACTTGCCGAAGCTAAGGATGCTTGTGAATTTTTGGAGTCTGATCTAGCGGAGGTAACTCAAGCCGAGGTGATTACACTCCGACAACTGAATCTTCAGGACAAGATTTTTGCTGACAAGGAACAAGAAGCCGCCAAAATCCGAAGCATCGATGAAAGGAAATTTAAAGCAAATCTGATACCTGAGCTCGAGTTGGCTTTTGCGACAAGGCTTTCCCAATTAGAAGATGAACTCCGCCATTACAAATTATTGTAATTTTGAGAACATACATTTATTTATTTTTTTTATGCTGTCTTGTTTAAACTCTTTTGGTTAATATAGTGAACTATTTTGGTTATTGATATTTTATTATGATTACTCGTTCTTGTTAAGAATAAATAATCACAATACTTATAGAATTTTTGGCAAATCCTCAGCCATCAACGGATTTGATATGCCTTTACCAACTACCGTTTGAGTCGGGCTAGTATGTGAATTATCTAAGTCCGTTTCACATATAACGTTGTGCTAAAAGAATTAAACTCTTTTAGACTTTAAACTATCATATTGAATATGTAGGCTACATGTGTTAGATGTAGGCTTATCTCTAATAAGGGATAGAGATAACATCCCCCATGTGCGAACGACATGGATTTTAGAATGAGAATATGTTATATTTCCTACACAGGAAAATGAACCCGGAATTGGAGAGAAAAAGAATTGCATATTCCGTTTCTCAATCTCTTGTTTGTCGGTAGAGATAAACCCGGAATCGGAGAGGAAGAATTTTATATTCTATCTCCTAGTCTCTTGTTTGTGTTAGACCCTAGAGGGGGGGTTATTAGGGTCTTATGCTAATCTAATCCGATTAAATGCCAATTAAAAATAATTAACAACTTTATTCTTGTAAGATAGGTATACAATCTATTATGGGCAAGAATATGCAATATACACAAAGTGATATATCCTATATGATGAAATATATATGCAAGGATATATAAACTAAGGGTGATATAAACATAAACAAGATAAACAAGATAGTGGACAATGTGAACAATAGATAATGGCGACAAGAATGATATGAACAATAAGCACAAGTGAGACGCCAAGACAATCACAAACACACAAAGATGATCACGGAGTTCGGACCTTCCGTCCTACGTCTCCGCTCCCCACTCCCGGGGAGAAATCCACTATCAACCGGGTTTTCTACGTTCACCCGAACAACGTTTACACCTCACACACTCGGTTTTCTAGCTAACCGAAATTTACAATCAACACACTATTGTAATCACACTCTACACCCACTAAGTGTTGGACCTAGCCGTGTCTCCCTCAAGTGCTCGGTTACAACCTCTCCCTAGGCACGTCAACCGACGCCACTCCTCTTGGGACGATCCCCGACTCTCACCACACACTCCTCGCTCGGTGTACAAGTGTATTACAAAGTGAATCTCACAATAAGCACAATATAACAAATGATTGTTCTCTACAATAGATGAGAACACAATTAAGCACAACTCAAAGTTACAAACTCTCACCACCCAACTATACTATGTATGTAAATACTAAAAGCTCAATGTGGGTGTGTGTAACAATGAGTAAAATGAAATCTAACTCAAATATCAAACTAGCAATAATTAATATATGATAAATCAATAAAAATTGCTAGATAAAAGAGTTAGAAAACTTCTCTAAGAACACAAAGAAGAGGATGAAGGGGATTGAGAATGAATCCCTCAATCTGCAGTGAAAACTTCCTCCTTTGTAAACAGAAACCCAAAAACCCTTGTTTAAAAACTTTCTTAAACTTGTTTTTAAAACTCTCTTAATCAATCTGAAAAGACATCAGCAATGGGGTATATATAGTCTCTAAAGATCTTAGCAAAAACCCCCAAAACAAATGACAAAATAGCCCCCAGAGAAACAGCTCAGAAATAGCCGTTAGTAGCCAAACGGTCATATTGTCGGTCGACCGAAAATCCCGTCGGTCGACCGATGAGAGCAAAAACACGAAGAAAACGTTCGGGACCATCGTCGGTCGACCGGAAATTCTGTCGGTCGACCGATTTGAGCTCTCGGTCGACCGATGCGAGCTCTCGGTCGACCGGACCGGTCGACCGATGACTCTCTGGAAAAATACTGACGAATGGTCAATTGACCGGTCGACCGTACCGGTCGACCGAAAACTGACATTCCAGAAAAAATCGGTTTAGAGCTGATTTTAAAACACTGTTTAAAAATATCAAATAAATTCCAAAAAATGTAAAACTTTGGGGAATGATTGTAGACATGATAATAAACATGCTACAATGACTGGTTTCGAAAAAGGACTTCCCAAATGAAAAATATCATCATTTTACAAAATAGTCCAAAACATGAAAACCTGAAAATTGATATTTTGATATTTTGACTTAAACAACATTTTGGAACCTTATGAAATGATTGTATAGACTTGATAAAAGATATAATATGTTGTTATGAAGTCTATAACCTAGAAATGCAATATTTTCATAAAATTGCATATTCTATGCAATATATTCAAAACACTAAATATGATTTCATTAAATATAAGCTTGTTAAAGATGAAATCATATATAGGCATATAAACATGAAACAAAATAGTATTTTCCAATTCTATTCATTTGTTTCATAGTAAAACTTGAAAACTATCAAACCAAAACATATATGTATATATATAACTATATATATACAAAAACCAAAACGTGTATGTGTGTATATGATTGAGCTTAAAGTACTAACACACATAATATAAATTCCTAAACTAAATTACCCAAGCAATCTTGATCTTCAACGAAGCTCTATCTTGGTAATCTTGCGGATGAAGCTTAAACTTGGATCTTGACTTAAATGTGCATTGCTTCACTCCACTATTCCGCCAACCTCCTTTGGATATGATCGTTGAAGCTCGATTCCATCCATCCTCCAACAACGTTGTTTGTCTATAATAAATAAGAAAACACAAATACTAGACAAACAATATTAGTGGTAAATTGTTTGTTAAACATCATCAAAACAAGAAGGCCAACAATCTCTCCATTTTTGATGATGACAAACAATTTACAAAAATGATATATGCATGAAAGGGAATGAATATATAAATTATAATTCACATGCATATATAAACAAGAAAGAATATACTCACAATATTTCTCCCCCTTTGACAACATCAAAAAGGGACAAAAGAATTAAGAGAGCGAAAGCTCCCCCTATCAATAAGCATAGGTGAGTAAAAAAATATAGAAAGATATAGGGATTGCTCCCCCTATTAAAATGCCTCATGAATATATGAAATGAAAATCATGGCAAACATATGTGAGTAAGCATAGATGAATATGCTAAAAATCACTCACATCCAAGAAATAATGAGAACACATAATGATATGTCACGATAAATAGGTGTCTCAAAATATAAGCCTAAAAACCATGTATAAAAAATAGATTTATGAAATCAAAAGAGAGAAAACATGAGAATCATGCAAAAAGAGTTTTCGAATGAAAACAAATCAACCAAATGAAATCATAAATCAACCATTTAAACCAAAAATGATGTTTGATCAACAAAAAATTCTTTTGTAAGACTTGATCAAACCACTCATAGAATACATTGTAAAGCACGAATAGATGATCCATTAGCACAAACACATAAATATCATCATATAAGTGAATTATAATGAATTCAAAGCAACAAATCAAAACAAAATTTTTAAGAGAGGCAACAATTATATCAAGCTATTTAGCTTGTTCCAACCCATATAATCATTTAAGCATCCGGTCCTTCCCATTTAGGTTCAAATTTGCCTTTCTTCTTGGAAGTGAGAATCATAGGTCTTCGAACAGCAAGGACTAGATCTCCTTCTTTAAAGCTTCGTCGTCGGACCTTTTTATCGAAAGCCCAAGAAATTCTAGCTTGATAAAACTCGATTTGTTGTTGAGCTTCCAAGCGTTTCTCATCTAACATCTCTAATTCCTCGAGACGTTTCTGATGATGTTCTTCCGTCGTCATTCCCGTTACGAGAGCGATACGGAGAGAAGGAATCTGTATTTTCAATGGAAGGACGGCTTCACACCCATATGTTAAAGCATACGGGGTAGTTCCGGTAGGCGTGCGGACGGTCGTACGATAAGCCCAGAGAGCTTCGCCGAGTTTGTCGTCCCAATCTCGTTTATTGGTTTTCACCAATTTTGCCAGAATTTTGATGATAGTCTTGTTAAAAGCTTCGGCCAATCCGTTAGCTGTAGGATTATAAGCAGTCGACGAAACGTCTTTAATCCCGAATTTACCGCAGAACTTGATGAATGCGTTGCTCACGAACTGAGGACCGTTGTCGTGCACTATTCGCCTTGGCACACCATACCGATATATGATGTGGTGTTTGATAAATTTGATAACATCCGCCGTCTTTACTTCTCTAAGTGGAACTGCTTCTGCCCATTTCGAGAAATAATCGGTGATTGCCAAAATGAAACGGTCCCCTTTAACCGAAGGCGGGAAAATAGGACCTACTATATCCATTCCCCAAGTTTCGAATGGCCATGATGTCGCCGATGGGTGTAAATACTCAGGCGGAATGTGCATATAATTTGCATGTAATTGACACGCTTCACATTGCCGTGCGTACTCAACCGCGTCTTTTACCATAGTTGGCCAATAATACCCGATTCTCCTAAGTCGATCACAGAGTTTAGGACCGGGCTGATGTGCACCACATATCCCATCATGCGCCTCTTTGAGTGCTTGTTCTGCTTCTTTGCCGGATAGACAGCGGAGTAAAAGACCATCATACGATCGTCGATACAACGTTTGCGCTGTGGCATTGTAGTAAAATCTCGGCGCTCTTCGCCGAATCGATTCCCTTTCTCTTACATCTTCAGGTAATATACCATGTAAGACATAGTCGATAATGGGAAAGCGCCAATCTCGAACTTCGGGTTCAACTCCAGTTGAGTATACCTCTTTAGCATTCGAATCGTAGATTGGAACAATAAGCTGATGAGTCCTCACTGTAATTAATTGCTCTGTTTCGGGAGGTTGAGCCAAGGACACTGACAATGCTGCCAACGCGTCTGCGTATGTGTTTTGGAGACGCGGAACGTACTCAATGAAAAATTCTTCAAACGAGCTTGCTATTTCGATGGCCACCTGGTGGTATGGAATCAGGTCTCGATTTCTGACTTCATACTCTCCTCGTATTTGATTAACCACCAGTTGAGAATCTCCAAAAGCCTCAAGGTATTCGACCCCCAGCTCTTTGGCGAAATTAAGTCCGATTATTAATGCATTGTATTCAGCCACGTTATTAGAGCATGGTTCAGTCAGTGAATATGCTCTAGGCAAGACGTGCTTTTCCGGGGAAACTAAAACGACCCCCACTCCTGAGGAGATTTTAGAACATCCGGGTACACTTGCCACGTTGGTTGATCGGGAAGCCCCATCGAAGTACAATTGCCACACTTGTTGATGTGAGGTGGTATTAACTTCGTGAGTTTCATCTGGCAGGTCGTCGTACAATTCGACTACATCCTTCGTAGGGTTTTCTGCCAGAAGGTCGCAAATAGCTCGTCCTTTAACAGATTTCTGCTGTTTGAAGTACAAGTCATATTGCGATAAGAGTAAAGCCCATCTGGCCAAACGCCAATTCATGGAAGCCGGTTGGGTCATGAACACTCGGACGGGATTTATGTTGGAAATGACATAAATCGTCTGTCCGACTAAATAATGTCGCATTTTCTGAATCGCGAATACCAAAGCGAGGCATTCCTTCTCAATCATCGGATAACGAGACTCAGCTCCTACCAATGTACGACTCAGATAATACACAGCTTGCTCGTGACCGTTATCGTCGTCTTGTGCAAGTAAGGCACTTAACGAATGGCTCGTCGCTTTGACATAAATCAAAAACGGCTTGCCCGATTTCGGTGCAACGAGAATAGGTGGATTCGCTAGATATTTCTTGATATCTTCGAATGCCTTCTGACATGCTTCATCCCAAATGAACGACACGCCTTTCTTTGCGAGTTTGGAAAACGGTTGACATTTTCCGGACAAGTTCGATATAAACCGACGGATATATGCTAATCGACCTTGCAATCCTCTGAGTTCTTTAAGATTTCTTGGAGGCTGCAGTTCGTTTATCGCCTTCACCTTATCAGGATCAATATGAATACCTTTTGTGGTGACGACGAACCCAAGAAATTTACCGCTCGACATTCCAAGGAAGGATTTAGTCGGGTTCATCTTTAACTGATGAGTTCTCATAAGTTCGAACATTGTCTTCAGATCGTTAATGTGGTCGTTTTTATCACGACTCTTAACGACTAGGTCATCAACGTAGCATTCGACTGTCTTCCTAAGGTGTTCTTGAAAGATCTTCGTCATCGCCCGTTGATACGTAGCACCGGCGTTCTTCAAACCGAAAGGCATAACGGTATAACAAAAGACGCCAAGAGGTGTTCTGAAAGCTGTATGCTTTTCATCATCCGGATGCATCTTGATTTGATTATACCCAGAAAATCCATCCATGAACGACATTCTTTCAAACCCGCATGTGTTGTCGATAATGACGTCCGTAATCGGTAGGGGAAAATCATCCTTGGGGCATGCTGTATTCAGATCTCTGAAGTCAATACAGATTCTGATTTTTCCGTTCTTTTTGAGGACTGGAACGATATTGGCCAACCATTCAGGATGTTGTTCCTCTCTGACAAAACCCGAGTCAATTAGCTTCTTAACTTCAGCTTCTATTGCCTCCATAATTTGCGGACGAAACCGTCTTTGTTGTTGCTTGACAGGTTTAGCATCCGATTTTATGTTAAGGGTATGCATTGCTACATTTGGGTCGAGTCCTGGCATATCTTCGTAGTTCCATGCGAAAACGTCGATATACTCTTTAACGAGGGCAATTAATTCCTCTTTTTCGTCTGGCGGGAGATCACCGCTGATAAATATAGGCTTCGGATTATTTTCGTCACCCATATTAACTTGAACCACTTTATCCTCGGTAGGAGGTTCTCTTTGCTCAAATCGATCACCGTATTGGATATTCATGTAATGCATCCATGGATCTTCCCAAACAGGTAACTGATCGTCTTCTTCTGTTGTGGAAGGGTCAACCGTCGCCATGTTCGACATTAGGGATTTGAATCTTTCACCAATGCTCACGTCAGAATCCCAATTTGAAGTATCGGATGAATGTCCACTCCTGTCTATTAATTGGTTAATAATCTGTTGGCCATAATCGTCTTCGGATGAATCATAACCCAGACCTCTATTACGACTGTAGTAATTATCTGGTTTTCCTTTTGGTACATAGGTAGAACGGGGTGGAACCCTAATACCTTGACCAAAATAAAGGCCTTCACCAAGTGAAAGGTCATAGCCTCGACTCATCATATAATCATTCGCTTGAGAACTATACCGAGAGAAGTGTCGCCCGGGTTTTTCTTCATCCGAATTACTATCTAAGAAATGATCTGGAGTGGGGGATGATTCCCCTTTTCCAAAGATTATCTCTTTTTCACCCCCTGCCTTTGCGGGTAGGATCATAGTTGTTCCAGATGAGCTTTGGAGGTGTTTCGTCGCCGTACAAGACGAACGAAGTGGCATATGTAGACTAGAGTCGTCATACAATTTCTGCATTACGTCATCTAGACAATGCGAGTACTCTAAATCATGGTTTATTATTTCATCGGCAAGCTGCCAGTTACAACTTTCGTCCGACGATTCATCACCGTCAAGATCGATTACAAGAGGTTCAATGTCATTTAGTACAAGACCTTCACTATAATCGAGCCCGGCTTCGGTATCAGCTTCTTCTCCGCTGTCCGTGCCATGGGCCGATGGTTCAGTTTCGGACTCAGCACCATAAAGAAGGGAGTCAGTAAAGTAATTTTCTAACCCCTTGAATGGTTGCTTATCCGCGACCACCGTCTTGACCTCCTCATTAGTGTCGACATATTTCAAACACTGATGGAGGGTGGAGGGAACTATAAGATTACCGTGGATCCATGGGCGACCCAACAGTAAGTTATAGGAAGTCTCCGCATCGATCACATAGCAGGTGACTTCAGACTTCAGATCTCCGAGTTGACACTTCACCCGGATTTTTCCCAACGGTCGTGACCCGCTTGTGTTGAAACCATAGATAACCGTTCCAGTGGAGGCTAACTTGCTGGCGGGAATTCCGAGGTGGTACATCAAACGAAGTGGCATGATACTAACAGCGGAACCCGGATCGACTTGGATCCGGTTAACCATGCTCGAACCGATATATCCAGTAAAATATAACGGTCTATCATGCTTTGAATTCCTGACTTGCATGTCTTCTTTTGTGAAAGCAATGCAAGGAAATTTGGTGGCTGCCAGATTGCAATGCTGCACTGACGATTCTGGCTCTTCAGGAGCTGGCTTGACCTGAGTTAAGAATACTTCAGAATCAGCCAAAGCTTCTTGTAAAGCTTCTCTGGTTTCTTTTGAGAGGCGCAGCAACTCGTACAATGTGATTCTTGCTGGGATATTAGCCAGCTGAGCCATAACGTCGAAACGATATGGTGCGTTCGAGCTTTCCGGTTTGTCTCGTCCAATCGGTCGACTAAAACGAGACTGCTTCGGAATTTGAACCTCTCTGTGTTGAGGTTCTTTTTCTTTTTGCTTAACAACTTTCTGAGGTTTTTCAGCTGCTACTGGTGGAGTTATGGCTACCCCCAGCTCCGTAAGAGTTTTGGCATTTGGATCTGAGGTTTCCGGATACCTATAATGGTACTCGTTTCCACTTCTTGTAGCAAAAACTTCCTGTTCTCCATCAGAAAGTGATAAAGCTGCTATATCCTCATCGTTCTTCTCGGGAATCGCCGAGGCTCCATAGCAGGACTTCTCCTTTCCCTTGCCTTTTGACTTCTTCTTTGATGTGGGTGTCGTCCACTGTTCATCTTCAAGCAAATCCGGATGAACCCAAAGGATTTCGCCGTTGGGGGCTGTGTGAGATACGAGCCCCTTCTGGCGCTGTCCATGAGGGTCATCGTTGATGGTTTGCATCTTGACCTTTGATACTGGCTCGGCTTGAAACCAGGACAAAGGAACCGATCCGAAGCTAATAGAGACCGCGTTTGCGCCTACCTTCTTCTCCTTTGGCTTCGGTGTCACAATACCAACATCAATCAATGTTTGAATTTTATCCTTTAAAACATAACATGTCTTAGTAGGATGGTGGACCCTTCTGTGATATGCACAATACTTTGGGTCATTGATCTTCGTTGCTTCTTCTTGGTTTGTGACCGGTGGAAGCTTGATCTTGTTGTTCTCTAACAAGTATTTGAAGATGACCGGAACTTCATCATCTTTGAAAGAGTATTCCTTTGGGAATCTGGGCTCAGAATTCTTAAACTGCTTCGAAGGCTGTTGATTCTGGTTTGGCGCCAACTGGAAGGATGATTGTTGCGGTTGTTGCGGTGGCTGTTGTGACGTCTGATGTGCGTCCACAGCGGCTACAGACCCTCTTCCTCTGCCTCGAGGGTTAAAGTTCTGCTTTTGATTTTGATTCTGATTATTAGCTGGTGGCAAACCTCGCTCCAAATTCTTTCTCTTGAGGAAGCGTTCAGCTTGTTCACCTCTTACTTTCATCTCTTTCCAAGTTTTAGAGGGAACAACCCCCACCACTTCTAATACATCCAAGGACAGATTATTATGACATGTTTGCAGAATAAATTCCTCAGTGAGTGGATCTCTGCAGTTCACCGCTTTGTCCCGGAATCGTTTGACAAAGACATCAACCGATTCCCCATCCTTCTGCTTCTCATCCAACAACGTGCCGATCGAGACTTCCGTGTCGTCGTCGAAGAAATTGGTGAGGAATAACTCTTCCATGTCTGCCCAGCTAGTGATACTCCCAGGCTTAAGGCGTCGGTACCAATCGAAGGCAGGCCCGCGAAGGGTTCCTACGAATGACCGGACCATCAGGGCTTCGTTCCCAGATATTGCGCCGAGATGCGACTTGAAATAGATCAAGTGCTGAGTTGGTGAACCCCTGCCATCAAAAGGAGTAAAGTTAATCAAATTAAATTTCTGGGGATAAGGAATCAGGTCCCACTCCCTCGGGTACGGGTATGGGATGCCCGTTTTCTTCACTTCTTGAGCCGTCATCAAAGCGTTGACTTTGCTCTCAAGATCGTGCATCTTCTTGTCCTCTTCCTCGCTTTTCTTCAAATAGATCTGTGGAGGTTGAGTGGCTGACTTGGTCGGATCGCTTCCGGAGTTGTCTTTATCTGGAGGAGGATCTTCAAATATCGTCTCATCCTCTTCATTACGCCGACTGGATTCTGCTCTTTGGCTTGATTCCGGTTGGTGTTGCTGAACCTGCAAATCCCGCATCTGCTGCATAGTCAACTCCATTTCGGTTTTGAACTCAGCTCTAATTTCTTCGCGTTGTTTAGCCAACGCTTCCTGCAGCATGTGAGCCAATTGATCTGGCGTAATTGCAAATGATTCTCTGGCTTGTCCAACACTGGATGTGGTGTCGTCAGAAGCGACAGCAGAACAAGTGTCTGATAATTCTTCGTCCGAAGATAACCCCTCGTGCATTCTCTTGTAATCTCGTCGTAGGTTGGCTCTTCTTTGTAATCGCGCCATCCTTTGAGAAAGACCCTGCTCAACTCTCCCTCCCGGAGAGAAATCAGGGTCGGGGTTAACTAACTGTTTCTTTCCTTTGTTGGTCATGTTGATAGTGACCTCAGGGAATTCATCTCGTTGGATTACAGATTTTTTCTTGTTGAAACGTCTCATTTTGGGTTTTGACGCTTCATTGGACAATCTTTGAAATACGGAGACTCTTGTTGAATTATTCTTAGAGCATCCGCATTCTGTCAGCACTGCTTTGATGAGTCTCTCGCAAGCGCAATGGGACTCATTCTCTCGGACAATCCTCTTTCTTAAATTCTTCTTCTGATAGTACAGCTCGTCATTATTGTGATTCGAGCAACCTATCCTTTGCCTCTGAACTTTGTTAACATACATAGGACGACTGGTCGTCGCCTCTGAGCGATCCAAAGTTGAATTTTTGAATCCACCCCCTTGCGGGAGTGGAGTTTTCATAGGTCCTAAACGAGAGTGAACTGGTATTCTCTCGTTCTGGACTTGTGAGGTTCTGACAGGTGGGTGTTTACGACCCCCTGCATATGAAACCACTATGGGTTTATTTGCAGCATCTGATGGTTGTTTAACTGGGGCTTTGCCTCGATCGTCAACCGAAGGACCGAGGCGATCTGCCATTGTCACTTTAAACTTAGACAAATCTGGGCTAACCCAGGGTTTCACCGACGACGCAGTAGATGGGCCCGGAACAGATGCTTGCGGCGTCTTTGGCATCCAGACTTTACGATTTCTCCTCGTATTTGATTAACCACCAGTTGAGAATCTCCAAAAGCTTCAAGGTATTCGACCCCCAGCTCTTTGGCGAAATTAAGTCCGATTATTAATGCATTGTATTCAGCCACGTTATTAGAGCATGGTTCAGTCAGTGAATATGCTCTAGGCAAGACGTGCTTTTCCGGGGAAACTAAAACGACCCCCACTCCTGAGGAGATTTTAGAACATCCGGGTGCACTTGCCACGTTGGTTGATCGGGAAGCCCCATCGAAGTACAATTGCCACACTTGTTGATGTGAGGTGGTATTAACTTCGTGAGTTTCATCTGGCAGGTCGTCGTACAATTCGACTACATCCTTCGTAGGGTTTTCTGCCAGAAGGTCGCAAATAGCTCGTCCTTTAACAGATTTCTGCTGTTTGAAGTACAAGTCATATTGCGATAAGAGTAAAGCCCATCTGGCCAAACGCCAATTCATGGAAGCCGGTTGGGTCATGAACACTCGGACGGGATTTATGTTGGAAATGACATAAATCGTCTGTCCGACTAAATAATGTCGCATTTTCTGAATCGCGAATACCAAAGCGAGGCATTCCTTCTCAATCATCGGATAACGAGACTCAGCTCCTACCAATGTACGACTCAGATAATACACAGCTTGCTCGTGACCGTTATCGTCGTCTTGTGCAAGTAAGGCACTTAACGAATGGCTCGTCGCTTTGACATAAATCAAAAACGGCTTGCCCGATTTCGGTGCAACGAGAATAGGTGGATTCGCTAGATATTTCTTGATATCTTCGAATGCCTTCTGACATGCTTCATCCCAAATGAACGACACGCCTTTCTTTGCGAGTTTGGAAAACGGTTGACATTTTCCGGACAAGTTCGATATAAACCGACGGATATATGCTAATCGACCTTGCAATCCTCTGAGTTCTTTAAGATTTCTTGGAGGCTGCAGTTCGTTTATCGCCTTCACCTTATCAGGATCAATATGAATACCTTTTGTGGTGACGACGAATCCAAGAAATTTGCCGCTCGACATTCCCAGGAAGGATTTAGTCGGGTTCATTTTCAGCTGATGAGTTCTCATAAGCTCGAACATTGTCTTTAGATCGTTAATGTGGTCATTTTTATCACGACTCTTAACGACTAGGTCATCAACGTAGCATTCGACTGTCTTCCTAAGGTGTTCTTGAAAGATCTTCGTCATCGCCCGTTGATACGTAGCACCGGCGTTCTTCAAACCGAAAGGCATAACGGTATAACAAAAGACGCCAAGAGGTGTTCTGAAAGCTGTATGCTTTTCATCATCCGGATGCATCTTGATTTGATTATACCCAGAAAATCCATCCATGAACGACATTCTTTCAAACCCGCATGTGTTGTCGATAATGACGTCCGTAATCGGTAGGGGAAAATCATCCTTGGGGCATGCTGTATTCAGATCTCTGAAGTCAATACAGATTCTGATTTTTCCGTTCTTTTTGAGGACTGGAACGATATTGGCCAACCATTCAGGATGTTGTTCCTCTCTGACAAAACCCGAGTCAATTAGCTTCTTAACTTCAGCTTCTATTGCCTCCATAATTTGCGGACGAAACCGTCTTTGTTGTTGCTTGACAGGTTTAGCATCCGATTTTATGTTAAGGGTATGCATTGCTACATTTGGGTCGAGTCCTGGCATATCTTCGTAGTTCCATGCGAAAACGTCGATATACTCTTTAACGAGGGCAATTAATTCCTCTTTTTCGTCTGGCGGGAGATCACCGCTGATAAATATAGGCTTCGGATTATTTTCGTCACCCATATTAACTTGAACCACTTTATCCTCGGTAGGAGGTTCTCTTTGCTCAAATCGATCACCGTATTGGATATTCATGTAATGCATCCATGGATCTTCCCAAACAGGTAACTGATCGTCTTCTTCTGTTGTGGAAGGGTCAACCGTCGCCATGTTCGACATTAGGGATTTGAATCTTTCACCAATGCTCACGTCAGAATCCCAATTTGAAGTGTCGGATGAATGTCCGCTCCTATCTATTAATTGGTTAATGATTTGTTGGCCATAATCGTCTTCGGATGAATCATAACCCAGACCTCTATTACGACTGTAGTAATTATCTGGTTTTCCTTTTGGTACATAGGTAGAACGGGGTGGAACCCTAATACCTTGACCAAAATAAAGGCCTTCACCAAGTGAAAGGTCATAGCCTCGACTCATCATATAATCATTCGCTTGAGAACTATACCGAGAGAAGTGTCGCCCGGGTTTTTCTTCATCCGAATTACTATCTAAGAAATGATCTGGAGTGGGGGATGATTCCCCTTTTCCAAAGATTATCTCTTTTTCACCCCCTGCCTTTGCGGGTAGGATCATAGTTGTTCCAGATGAGCTTTGGAGGTGTTTCGTCGCCGTACAAGACGAACGAAGTGGCATATGTAGACTAGAGTCGTCGTACAATTTCTGCATTACATCATCAAGACAATGCGAGTACTCTAAATCATGATTTATTATTTCATCGGCAAGCTGCCAGTTACAACTTTCGTCCGACGATTCATCACCGTCAAGATCGATTACAAGAGGTTCAATGTCATTTAGTACAAGACCTTCACTATAATCGAGCCCGGCTTCGGTATCAGCTTCTTCTCCGCTGTCCGTGCCATGGGCCGATGGTTCAGTTTCGGACTCAGCACCATAAAGAAGGGAGTCAGTAAAGTAATTTTCTAACCCCTTGAATGGTTGCTTATCCGCGACCACCGTCTTGACCTCCTCATTAGTGTCGACATATTTCAAACACTGATGGAGGGTGGAGGGAACTATAAGATTACCGTGGATCCATGGGCGACCCAACAGTAAGTTATAGGAAGTCTCCGCATCGATCACATAGCAGGTGACTTCAGACTTCAGATCTCCGAGTTGACACTTCACCCGGATTTTTCCCAACGGTCGTGACCCGCTTGTGTTGAAACCATAGATAACCGTTCCAGTGGAGGCTAACTTGCTGGCGGGAATTCCGAGGTGGTACATCAAACGAAGTGGCATGATACTAACAGCGGAACCCGGATCGACTTGGATCCGGTTAACCATGCTCGAACCGATATATCCAGTAAAATATAACGGTCTATCATGCTTTGAATTCCTGACTTGCATGTCTTCTTTTGTGAAAGCAATGCAAGGAAATTTGGTGGCTGCTAGATTGCAGTGCTGCACTGATGACTCTGGCTCTTCAGGAGCTGGCTTGACCTGAGTTAAGAATACTTCAGAATCAGCCAAAGCTTCTTGTAAAGCTTCTCTGGTTTCTTTTGAGAGGCGCAGCAACTCGTACAATGTGATTCTTGCTGGGATATTAGCCAGCTGAGCCATAACGTCGAAACGATATGGTGCGTTCGAGCTTTCCGGTTTGTCTCGTCCAATCGGTCTACTAAAACGAGACTGCTTCGGAATTTGAACCTCTCTGTGTTGAGGTTCTTTCTCCTTTTGCTTAACAACTTTCTGAGGTTTTTCAGCTGCTACTGGTGGAGTTATGGCTACCCCCAGCTCCGTAAGAGTTTTGGCATTTGGATCTGAGGTTTCCGGATACCTATAATGGTACTCGTTTCCACTTCTTGTAGCAAAAACTTCCTGTTCTCCATCAGAAAGTGATAAAGCTGCTATATCCTCATCGTTCTTCTCGGGAATCGCCGAGGCTCCATAGCAGGACTTCTCCTTTCCCTTGCCCTTTGACTTCTTCTTCGACGTGGATGTCGTCCACTGTTCATCTTCAAGCAAATCCGGATGAACCCAAAGAATTTCGTCGTTGGGGGTTGTGTGAAATACAAGCCCCTTCTGGCGCTGTCCATGAGGGTCATCGTTGATGGTTTTTCCCTTGCCCTTTGACTTCTTCTTCGACGTGGATGTCGTCCACTGTTCATCTTCAAGCAAATCCGGATGAACCCAAAGGATTTCGCCGTTGGGAGCTGTGTGAGATACGAGCCCCTTCTGGCGCTGTCCATGAGGGTCATCGTTGATGGTTTGCATCTTGACCTTTGATACTGGCTCGGCTTGAAACCAGGACAAAGGAACCGATCCGAAGCTAATAGAGACCGCGTTTGCGCCTACCTTCTTCTCCTTTGGCTTCGGTGTCACAATACCAACATCAATCAATGTTTGAATTTTATCCTTTAAAACATAACATGTCTTAGTAGGATGGTGGACCCTTCTGTGATATGCACAATACTTCGGGTCATTGGTCTTCGTTGCTTCTTCTTGGTTTGTGACCGGTGGAAGCTTGATCTTGTTGTTCTCTAACAAGTATTTGAAGATGACCGGGACTTCATCATCTTTGAAAGAGTATTCCTTCGGGAATCTGGGCTCAGAATTCTTAAACTGCTTCGAAGGCTGTTGATTCTGGTTTGGCGCCAACTGGAAGGATGATTGTTGCGGTTGTTGCTGCGGTGGCTGTTGTGACGTTTGATGTGCATCGACAGCGGCCACCGACCCTCTTCCTCTGCCTCGAGGATTAAAGTTCTGCTTTTGATTATTAGCTGGCGGCAGACCTCTCTCCAAATTCTTTCTCTTGAGAAAGCGGTTCAGCTTGCTCACCCCTCACTTTCAATTCCTTCCAAGTTTTAGAGGGCACAACCCCCATCACCTCTAACACATCCAATGACAAGTTGTTGTGACATGTCTGTAGGATGAACTCTTCTGTGAGTGGATCTCTGCAGTTCACCGCTTTATCCCGGAATCTTTTGACAAAGACGTCAACCGATTCCCCATCCTTCTGCTTCTCATCCAACAACGTGCCAATTGAAACCTCAGTATCGTCGTCGAAGAAATTGGTGAGAAATAGTTCTTCCATATCTTCCCAGCTAGTGATACTCCCAGGCTTAAGGCGTCGGTACCAATCGAAGGCAGGCCCGCGGAGGGTTCCTACGAATGACCGGACCATCAGGGCTTCGTTCCCGGATATCGCGCCGAGATGTGACTTGAAATAGATCAAGTGTTGAGTTGGCAAACCCCTGCCATCAAAAGGAGTAAAGTTAATCAAATTAAATTTCTGGGGATAAAGAATCAGGTCCCACTCCCTCGGGTACGGGTATGGAATGCCCGTTTTCTTCACTTCTTGGGCTGTCATCAGAGCGTTGACTTTGCTTTCGAGATCATGCATCTTCTTGTCTTCTTCCTCGCTCTTCTTCAAGTAGATCTGCGGAGGTTGAGTGGATGACTTGGTCGGACCGCTTCCGGAGTTGTCTTTATCTGGAGGAGGATCTTCAAAGATGGTCTCATCCTCTTCATTACGCCGACTGGATTCCGCCCTCTGGCTCGACTCCGGTTGGTGTTGCTGAACCTGCAAGTCTCACATCTGCTGCATAGTCAACTCCATTTTAGTTTTGAACTCAGCTCTGATTTCCTCGCGTTGTTTATGATTCTCTGGCTCGTCCAACACTGGATGCGGTATCGTCCGACGCAAGGGCTGAACAAGTATCTGATATTTCTTCATCTGAAGATAGCCCCTCGTGCATTTTCCTGTAATCTCGACGTAAATTGGCTCTTCTTTGTAGCCGTGCCATCCTTTGAGAAAGACCCCGCTCAACTCTTCCTCCTGGAGAGAAATCAGGGTCGGGATTGACTGACTTTTGCTTCCCTTTGTTGGTCATGTTGATAGTGATCTCAGGGAACTCATCTTGTCGGATTGCCGGTTTCTTCTTGTTGAAACACCTCATCTTGGGTCTTGACGCTTCATTGGAAAGTCTTTGGAATACGGAGACTCTTGTTGAATCAGTCTTGGAACATCCGCATTCTGTCAGCACTGCCTTAATGAGTCTCTCACATGCACAATGGGACTCATTCTCTCGGACAATCCTTTTTCTTGAGTTCTTCTTCTGATAGTACAGCTCGTCATTATTGTGATTCGAGCAACCTATCTTTTGCCTCTGAACTTTGTTAACAAGCACAGAACGACTAGTCGTCGCTTCTGGGCGATCCAAAGTTGAATTTTTAAATCCACCCCCTTGCGGGAATGGTGTCTTCATCGGTCCTAGACGAGAATGAACTGGTATTCTCTCGTTCTGGACTTGTGCAGTTCTGACAGGAGGATGTTTACGACCCCCTGTATAAGAAACCACTAAGGGTTTACTTGCTGGGTTTGACTGCTCTTTGGTTGGGGCTTTGCCCTGATTATCAAATGCCAAACTAAGGAGATCTAATTCTGTGAGTTTGACTTTCAATATGTCCGGCTTGTCCTGAATCTTCACTGGTGACGCAGCAGACGGGCTTGGGACGGATGCTGAAGGAGTTGAAATGGGGTCTTCATTGACCTTCTCTTTGCCGCGGCAGCCATAACTGTCGCGGTTGTTTGATGGGCCGCGGCAGTATGGGCTGCCGCGGTTATATGATGAGCCGCGGCAGTACGTGCTGCCGCGGTTATATGATGAGCCGCGACAGTCTGTGCTGCCGCGGTTGAAGACTGACTTCCTCTGTATTCTTTGGGTGTTCTCGTTTTTGGGAACCCAAACTCTACAGTTCTTTTGTGGTTTTCCAGATACCACTTCCTTCTTGTTTTCCTGCGCTTGTTGACGAAGGGCACGAGCGCGAGCAGCTTTTGCTTGACGCCTTTGTATACGCTCCTTCAGGGTAGAACGGGCTTTTTTGACCAGAGTCCATTCCTCTGTCGTAAGCTGTGCAGAGATGTGATTATCTTGCCTTTTAGGCGACTGAACCATCTTTTGATTTCTCGACTTTAGGTCTGTATAATAATGGACCCCGTCGGTTTGTTGCAAAGCCTTTGCCAATTGACGAGCGCGACGTTGACGCTGTCTTTGACGAGCTCTCTTCGTCAATGCTGGTTCATTTTGATTCGGTGACTCCTTAACTGGTGCGGGGTCACTCGGAGCAGAAATGTTGCAGGCAGATTCCTTGGAGAGAACTTGGCGAGAATCTTCGCCTGTGGTCTTCGTTGGAATTGAAGACTTAGAAACTCTTTTAGGAGAGGAAATCTTCTTACACCTGCGGGGCGAGGGAGATTTTGAAGATGAGGATGACAGATATTCCTCAAATTTGGCTTGATCGAACTCATATTCGATCTCTTCAGTGACGATGATCTTAATCGGCTGCGACACTGCGGCCTCGACAGCGAGGCCGCTGGCTCCCACTGTGGTCGCCAGTTTGTTTTCAGCGAAAGTTGTTTCCATTGCAAATTCCATTAAAACTTCGATCGTTTACAAAGAATTACAATGAAAATAAAAGAAAATACAACTCTCGAGAAAATAACACAGAAATTGTCTATCAACTCCTGCTTTTGTGGGACTTTGCCTATGCCGGGAACGCTTTAGTTCGTGGACCACCGATTCGTAGATCGAGAGGTTGTTTAGGGATCTCTCCTTCGTTTATCGAAGTACAGATTTGAAAACGAATATCTTATCGGTGTAAGATGTTCGTTCTTCCAAAGATCAAACTGAGCTTAGATCTCTAGGATTCACCAAATGATGCTTGTCAAAGGGTGAAAATTCTCTCTTTCTTTCTCAAAATCACCAAAGACTCAAGTCTCCTCTGCTCCAAAATGCTCTCTCCTCTTTATTTCGTGCTTAGGGAGGTATTTATAGGGGTCTCAGTGCACCACAGTTGAAACGGAGGTGAAACAACTGTCCAAGTGTTTCCTCTTTGGCCGCTGCAGTCTATACTGCCGCGGCTATTGGCGCGGCAATACAGGCTGCCGCGGCCAAAGAGGCGGTTACCAGCACGTTTCATCGTGCTTGAAACCTCTGATCCTACCCGATATCGACATCTTGTTGGTCAGTTGGTCTATTTGTGCATCTCTCGACCAGATATCTCTCATGCTGTTGGTATTGTCAGTCAATTTGTTAGTGCCCCACGTTCTGTACACTATGCTGTCTTATTACGGATTCTTCGGTACCTCCGGGGTACTAGCACTCGCTCACTTTTGTTTCCTGCTACATCTAAGTTAGAGCTTTGTGCATATTCTGATGCTGATTGGGCTGGTGATCCAACTACCAGAAAGTCTACCACAGGTTATTGTATATTTCTTGGTGATTCCCTTATTTCCTGGCGAAGTAAGAAACAAGATGTTATTGCTCTTTCCAGTACTGAGGCAGAGTATCGTGCAATGTCCACAACAACTAAAGAGATTATTCATCTTCGTCGCCTTCTCAGTGATTTCGGCATTTCTGTTACGACTCCTACTCCTCTCTACTGTGATAATAAGAGTGCCATCCAGATTGCTAATAATCCAGTATTTCATGAAAGGACCAAACATATTGAGATCGACGCTCATTTTGTCCGTCACCAAGTTATCAAGGACAAGACAATTCTACTTCCTCATGTTTCATCCGCTGACGAGCTTGCAGATTTCTTTACAAAGGCTTTACCTGTTCATCGGTTCCAGTTTCTTGTACGCAAACTCACTTTGTTTGATCCAACATGAGTTTGAAGGGGGCTGTTGATAATAGTGTATTGTAGTGGGTTTTAGTCCCACATTGCTTGGGAGAACAAACCTCACACTCCTCTACTTGTATAAATATATGTGCATACTCAATATTCAATTCAAGGGAAATTCACCCAAGATTCTCTCTCTTACTTTAACACTCACAAAATTAAGTCATGTGGTTTTCAACATTATGGTCTCTCTCTCTCTTTTATTATTATAATTGTATCTTTTTTTTTTTTTTTTTTGGCGGTGGGTGATTATGGGACGTATGACTCCAAATATCATAGCGAAGCAAAGTAAACGGTATTGAATGCATCTATTGTTGTCTTAGAAATAATTGTTATTAAATACTTCTATTCTACCTTTAAGCAAATGAGTCCTTGCTCAAATTTAATGAAAGATGCGAGACGTGTAGCTCCACAAATCATTGCTGTGAGTGTGAGATAAGCACGAATTAATGTTACTTGTTTTTGATGCATGTGAATGTAATTTAGTCAAGAGGAGATCAATTAATCCTAATGTTTTTTTTTCTTCTAATTGTCCTCATTCGTTTTGGTTGAAGACAGGTTAGCAAAAAAGTTAAAAGGCTTAATGTGGGATCTTACTCTCATATCACTTGCTTAAACTAGCATAGATTAGTAGGAGTCAGTCTAACACAAAGGCACTACTCCTTGCTTATATTATAATTTGTAAGTAGCTTATTAATGCCTCACTTAATGTCCAAGTCAAAAGTAAAAGAGAGATAATGTGGCCATTAATGAAGAGTCAATAATTTAGCCTAAGAATTAAATGAAAATTTTTCCCCCTTAAAATTATCCACCATCCATCACGATTCATTGTAGGTGGGGAGAGATTAATGGTGCTTTTAATTTTTAAAGAAAATTATATTAAGTAGATTTGACTTGGGGCAATCCAGCTAGGTAAGTTATGAGAAGGGGGTATGGTTTAATAATGGGGTGATTAAATAATTATGTAATTAGTTGGTATAATGGGCACAAGGCCATGTGATCTAGGGAGATTATTACAGATGGGCAAAGGATTAATGGTAGACGATTAAATTTTTTTTTTCCTAGGCATTGATTGTGGGAGATATATTACGGCTATGAAAGAGCAATCAGTTGAAGGTCTCCAAATTTTCAGTCACACCTTTTAATTTCATTGTTTTCCAAGTGAAGGCTTAGTGTTTCCAACTAGTATTTTTCCTTTGCTCATTTCATATTTGCGTATTCGAGGAACGAAATATGCGGTAGCACCTCATTTAGCAAAATGAATTAGATAAAAACGACCTGACCCGCACCCTATGCTTATTTTTTTGATTTGTATAAATCTAAGTGTTTTTTTTCCTTCTCAAACGACCAAAAAGATTTTTAGGCTTTTCTTGTAATCCAATTTTCTTACTAATATGTGGACCCATAATTTGAGTTGTCACCATCGGCTACTAGATGACACATAAGAGAGAGGTAGGACCAAGAAACAAAAAGCATATAGAGAAATGTAGGGAACTCCATCATTGAGCAAGGACTCACTCAAAGATTTCCTCCTCAAAATTCTAAGTTGAAGAAATAGTAGGATACATAGTCAGAAGAAAGCTCTTTGAGTCTTGACTAAACAGATGGGGCCGTTTATGATGTCGACAAAGCACATAAGGGGTTATTATTAATTTGTAATAAATTTACTCTTTAGCCATTTGTGAAATCCTTAGGGTTGAGGCAATGTTTTTGCTTCCTTGTAAACAAAAGAGAGCTCCTCAGTCACTTGTAGGCTTTGCTTCTAAATTTTGCATTATCAGTAGAGGGTTAGTAATTAACCATGAGCTTGAGTCGTGCAGCCCACTAACTCAACCTCTGATATAGGATGAATTTTTGTTGGGTTCATGCATCTGAATATTTTTTAGTATTGTACCCCATACAAGCTAAAAACCTCCAGAAGAAATTAATATAAATAAATGAAGGCAGGCATCCAGCCCAAATAAGTAAATAAAATATTCTTAGCACGAAGAAAGATTACTCGTAGGAAAACAACAAAAGATTTGCTCAAGATTTGCTCTGCTCCCCCAGTTCTCGCCATAATCATCTCTAATGCGATTCGCATCTAATGAGAAAACAGATAGGTCTCAAGAGAAATAAAAAATATCCACCTAACACACACTTTTTCAAAAAGATATTCTTACCTGGCTACAAGAAAATTCAGCAAACAAAAAGGACCTTGTCATTGTCGACGGGTTCTCCACAGAACCCCACATTTTAAGGAAAATTATCTTTTAGAAATGTAAGAGACACACCCTTAAACCACACTCCCAACCACATCTCTCTCTCTCTATAGTGCTTCTTGGGACCCACATGTTTCATTAAAAAAAATCTAAAAAACACTATAGAGAGAGAGGGATGTGGTTGGGAGTGTGGTTTAAGGGTGTGTCCCTAGCACCACTTATTATCTTTCAAGTAGAAATTGTATAATTGTTTGCGTCAAAAATTGACTTTGTCATGGAATTCATTATATCTTCGGTCGATTACAATAAATTCAAAAAAAAAAGATAGCCTTTTTATAAGACTCCTTTTACACAACAAAAGGAAAAATTACAACTCTTAAGAAACAAACGCAGGATCGTTGTTTGGATCGCTGCTTGCGTGGGATCTTTGCCTGTGCCGGGAGCGCTTTGACTCGTGGACCACCAAATCACAGATTCTGATTAAATCGTGAGGGGTTTAATGATTCTTCCTTCGTTTATCGAAGTAAGAATTTGAAGCGAATATCTTATCGATGTAAGATGTTCACTCTTCCAAAGATCAAGTCTGAGCTTAGATCTCTAGGACTCGCTAGAAGCTTCTTGAGGATGTTTGTGAAGAAGGAAGACTCTCTCTCTTGCTCTAATTCACCAAAACTCAAGGCTCTCTGCTCTAATCTCTCTGGAAAATGCTCAGCCCCCGTCAATGATGGCCATAGGGGGGTATTTATAGCCTCCGAGCCAGTGTTTGCTGTCTCGGCGGGTGAGACAGTGTTTGCTGTCTCGGCCCGCGAGACAATAAACACTGTCTCGGAAAAGGAATATTCCTGGCAGTTTTCGCTGTAACTGTCTTTCCATGTTTCAAACTCCGTTATTTTGGCAGTTATCAACGTGATTCTCGCCCACGACGTTTCCCCCGTTCTTGAACAGTTAGTGGCCACGTGTTGGTGGTTATGCAAAGTAGTTTTGACCCTCTGAGAGCTGTCTCACGTGCGAGACAGTAAATTCTGTCTCGCACAGTAAGACAGTAAAGACTGTCTCGCACGGCGAGACAGTAAAGATAGTGAAGACTGTCTCGCGTGGGCGAGACAGTAAAAGTCTGTCTTGCCCGCGAGACAGTAAAGACTGTCTCGCACGCGAGACGATCTATACTTGTGTTCTTTTTTGACATTTTAGATGACTTCCTTTTGAGCTGTGTTTGGATATCTCTCAGCATTTTTTTTGACGCCTACAGATACCCCCTCCAAAGTATTCCAGACTCATTCTTTTATAGAGGAGTCTGTGATACTTTGGATAAGATAGATCTTATCTGCAATCCCTTCAATGCTTGATTGAGTAGATCGTACGGAAGGATCCATAAATGACTTCAACTTTTGACTTCTTCATCTTCTAGCCTATTCAGTGCTTTGTAGAATAGCTAGAATTTTTGCGGTGCTGCGCTTATCGCGTGGCCGTTGTCGAAGTCTTGAATTGAAGTTGGTATTTGCTCTTGTGGGTTCAGCTTTTATCACTGAATTGATATATCCATCGAGAGCTCATTAGGTTATCCTCAAGAATATTCAGATTAATATTCTTCAGAAACTTCCTGTTGGGCGTGGGCGTAGGGAAACAGTTTAAACTCGTGTACCTATTGGAGTATTCAGGTTATTCTTAAGAATATTCTGAGTGATATTCTCTAGAAACTTCCTGTTGAGATTAGGGAAATAGTTTAGACTCGTATACCTATTGGAGTATTCGGGAAATAGTTTAACCTCATATACCCGTTGGGAGGAAGTCGGGTCTCTTTTTTGTTGGTAGAGATGAACCCGATGATGGAGAGGAAGAATTTTATATTCTATCTCCTGGTCTCTTGTTTGTTGGTAGAGATGAACCCGATGATGGAGAGGAAGAATTTTATATCCTATCTCCTGGTCTCTTGTTTGTTGGTAGAGATGAACCCGATGATGGAGAGGAAGAATTTTATATTCTATCTCCTGGTCTCTTGTTTGTTGGTAGAGATGAACCCGATGATGAAGAGGAAGAATTTTATATCCTACCTCCTGGTCTCTTGTTTGTTGGTAGAGATGAACCCGGTGATGGAGAGGAAGAATTTTATATCCTATCTCCTGGTGCAAAAGAAACTCAAAGTGGGATCTCCACTTAAAGGATCTGGACTGGTTTGAATAATCCTGACTGTTATAGGGTTTGATTATTCAATTCAAAAGTAGACCTCTCGTTCATGAAATGAATCGAAAGGGGATTTTGGTTAAGGTTTGACCAAGTGGGAGTTTTGAGGCGATCCTGACTGTTTAAAGATTTGATCATTCGATTTGTGGACTTCTCGTTCATGGAAAGAATCGAGAGGGGGTTTTGGCTTTGGTCCTAACTGTTTAAAGGTTTGACCATGAGAGAATTTTGTGAGGGAAGATTGATCCAACGAAGTGATCGAATCTCACCTCAGCAAAAGAGTATTCGTAAATCACCGTGGGGATGTAGTGTTTATCACTTTGTTTGTAATGATCGGGTTATCCCTAAGAAAATTACATATAGCATTCTTCCGAGAACTTCCCGTTACATGAAGCATCCACCCCCAGCTTTTCTTGCGAAGCTGGGTTTATCATCATGTTTAGCTGTATGATCGGGTTATCCTTAAAAGTACCATGCATGACATTCTTCAGGAACTTCCCGTGAAGGAAAGGAAATAGTTTAGACTCATATACCTGTTGGAGTATTAATGAGCAGTTTATACTCGTATACTTTTCGGAGTGAGATGGAAAAGCAATTTATACTCGTATACTCATCGGAGTCAGGGGAAAACAGTTTATACTCGTGTATCCTATGGAGTATAGTGTCGTCTTTATTTGGCTTGTTTCGCCATTATGACGCCGGAGTCAATTAATGTTTGGATCTTATTTTTGAGTCCAAAGCAAATATTGGTGGGATGAAGAATCCTTCTGTGGTATGCACAGTAGTTTGGATCTGTAATCATCTTAGCACCCTCCTGATCTTTAATAGGCGGTAGCTCGATTTTATCATTGGCGAGGAGGTATTCCAATATGGCTGGAGCTTCATCATCTTGGAAAGAATACTCCTTTTGGAACCTCGGATCGAGAGTCGCGTTCACAGCGATTGTAGATGTTGTCGGTTGGCTTTTCTCAGCTTTCTTTCTTTTAAGAAAGTGTTCAGCTTGTTCGCCACGTAATTTTAACTCTTTCCAAGTTTTGGATGGTACGACCCCCAGGGCTTCCAGGACATCGATGGGGAGATTATTATGGCATGTTTGCAGGATGAACTCTTCTGTAACAGGATCTCTGCAATTCATTGCTTTGTTACGGAAGCGCTTGACAAAATTATCAACTGACTCTCCGTCTTTTTGCTTCTCATCTAGAAGGGTTCCGATCGACACTTCGGTGTCATCATCGAAGAAATTACTGAGGAACAAACTTTCCATGTCATCCCAGCAATTGATGCTCCCTGGCTTGAGCCGTCGGTACCAATCGAAGGCGGGCCCACGAAAAGTGTCAACGAATGACCGGACCATTAAAGCCTCATTTCCAGAGATCATGCCCAAATGAGACTTGAAATAAATCAAGTGTTGAGTAGGCGCGCTCTTCCCGTTAAACGGTGTGAAGTTAATCAGATTGGATTTTGACGGGTACGGTATTGAATCCCATTCTCTTGGATAGGGACATGGAATACCTATCTTTTTTACTTCTTGAGCCGTCATCAAAGCGTTGATTTTGTTTTCAAGCTCTTGCATTTTCTTATCATCATATTCATCTCTCTTTGAGTGATGTCGAGCAGAAATAATTGGACCACCCCCAGTGTTACTAAGCGTTGCAATTGAACCACTCCCAATGTTGTTATTGGGAGGATCTGTTGAACCACCCCCAGTGTTATTGTCATTGGGAGGTGTATCAGTCATAATGACTTCATCCACTTCTGGATCACTGTCATCTACAACATTCTGAGTGTGGTGGCTGGATTCAGCTCGCTGACTGGACTCAGGAGGTTGAGGTTGTTGAGTTAGCAACTCTCTCATTTGTTGAATAGCTAACTCCATCTCTGTCTTCATCTCGGCTCTAATTTCTTCACGTTGCTTCGTTAGAGCTTCTTGAAGCATTTGAGCAAATTGATCAGAGGTGATCGTGAGTACTTCTCTGGTTTGTCCCATGCTAGACATTGTATCGTCAGAAACGATTGCAGAACAAGTGTCCGAGAATTCATCCTCCGAGGACATTCCTTCTTGCATTCTTTTGTAATCTCTGCGTCTGATGACTCCTAATTGGAGTCGAGACGTCCTTTGAGCAATTCTTGGATTGACTTTTCCTTTCGGGGAAAAGTCAGGATTTGAGTCACTTGAATGCCGCTTAGACTTTCTTTTATCAGCCACGTTGATGGTGACTTCAGGGAATTCATGGGCAGCTGATTTTCTTTTGCGGAAATGTCTCGGCTTAGGCTTCGACAATACAGAGACTCTTCGTGGGATGGCTTCTCGTTTGAAACAGTCACATTCTGATAATGCTGCTTTAACGAGTCGCGCACAGGAACAATGAGAGTTTATTTCTCGAATAACTCTCTTTCGAAAATTATTCACAACCCCAACTTGATAATACGATTCATCGGTATGATTGCCAAAAAATCGTATCGTCTGTTGGCATGACCTCCCAGGTATGACGATATCATTTGGTGAATGCGCAGGACAATTTATTTCTGTCTTTGAGCGATCCAAGGTTATGTCGGGAGTCGCACGTTTAAAACCACCCCATTGCGGGTATGGAGTCTTAACGGGATCCGAATGCTGATTTTGCATAAGTCCAGACTTTGGAATCCAAACTTAGCAGAGTTTCGGTGGTTCTTTGGTCACCGTTTCCTTCCTCCTTTCTCGTCTTTGTTGTAAGAGAGCACGGGCATGAGCAGCGTTTGCACGACGTTTTTGTATACGTTCTTTGAGGGTCGATCGAGCCCTCTTGACAAAAGTCCATTCATCCATCGTTATTTTAGCAGAGATATGAGTGATTGGTTGTTGAGACAACTGAACCAATCGATGTCTCCTTGACTATAGGTCCGCGTGATAACGAACCCCGTCGGTTTGTTCCAACGCCTTACCTATTTGGCGAGCACGGCGTTGGCGTTGTCTCCGACGAGCTCTTTTCGTCAATGCCGGTGGGCTTTGATTTAATGACTCTTTACTTGACGAAGAGCCATTATGAGCAGAGAGGTTGTGAGTAGAATCCTCAGCAACAATCAGGCGAGAGTCTTCATTCTGTGCCTTCTTTGGCATGGAAGTCTTCTTCAATGGTGAGATCCTCTTGTACTTGCGAGACAATGAAGATCTTGAAGAGGATGATGAGAGATATTCCTCAAACTTGGTTTGGTCGAATTCGTATTCGACCATGGATTTAACTGGAATCTTGATCGGCTGCGACACGACGGTCTCGGCAGCGAGACCGTTGGCTCCCACTATGGTCGCCAGCTTGTTTGCGTCAAAAGTTGACTTTGTCATGGAATTCATTATATCTTCGGTCGATTACAATAAATTTAAAAAAAAGAGATAGCCTTTTTATAAGACTCCTTTTACACAACAAAAGAAAAAATTACAACTCTTGAGAAACAAACGCAGGATCGTTGTTTGGATCACTGCTTGCGTGGGATCTTTGCCTGTACCGGGAGCGCTTTGACTCGTGGACCACCAAATCACAGATTCTGATTGAATCGTGAGGGGTTTAATGATTCTTCCTTCGTTTATCGAAGTGAGAATTTAAAACGATATCCTATCAAAGTAAGATAGTCGTTCTTCTTAAGATCAAGTCAAAGATCGAATCTCAAGGAATTGCTAGAAGCTCAAGAACTCTGCTCTCTCTCTGCTCTGGATTGCTCTGAAGTGCTCAAAATGACGTGGGCGAGACAGTGAAGACTGTCTCGCGTGGGCGAGACAGTAAAAGTCTGTCTCGCCCGGGAGACAATAAAGACTATCTCGCACGCGAGACGGTCTATACTTGTGTTCTTTTTTGACATTTTGGATGACTTCCTTTTGAGCTGTGTTTGGATATCTCTCAACATTTTTTTTTGACGCCTACAATAATCGTCATTCACAACCAAAATTGTTAACCACACCTCCTCTATGTATTTACCCTCATTAATTTTTATTTTGCGTTAATGGGAATCATAGGTCCTTAAAACAACAACAACAATAATAATAGAGGTGAAAGATAGAGAAAAATGAATAGCTCATGGGCTCCCCTGATTTGCATTAATTTCTGTGCATAATTCATTTCTCTCTCTCTCTCCTCTCTTATAGAGTGCTCATGGACACTCCATAGAAAAACAGTAATAATAATAAGTGGCTTCAAATTTTAGACCCCTAAAAGCAAACACATTAACAATGTTGAACTTCCAAGATCATTTATATATTGGGAAGAAAATATGACCCCATATTAGTACAAGTAGTAAAAATCTGCTCAGCTCATTGAGAATCCTTGCCCCCAAACTCGATGCTGGACTGTTTGGTTGGGATCTTAATGCCACTGATATTCATTAATAAGATGAAAAGAGAGAGAGAGAAGGGGGGAGAGGAAATGTGAGCGCAACACTAAATTCAACCAAGTTGATATCTTCCCATTTAAGGGACTACAACCCTAAACTCAGCCAAGTAAATGGACACTGGCCCAAGTCTCTCTGGACTCATTAAACAAGCAGCTTCCACTATCAATGTGAGCAGTTACCTTGATACGAGCAGCGTCAAGTCATCAACACCTGATTATAATGAAAGAGAGCAGTAGTCGATGCCAACCAAGTCCATTTAAGATTTTCATTCAAGAGTCTCCTTTCATTTCAATCTTTATGGGTGATAAAGGAGGGGGAGGAGGAGGTGGTGGTGGTGGTGGTGGTGTTTTAAAGCAAAAGAGATGCCTTCCTCTGCTCTGCTTTTATCTATGGGCCATCGCTACTATGCGTAAATAATATTGCGCCCCAACTTCCTACGTCTCCTTTCAATGCCCATCAATTTCTCTTAGTACAGAAGCCGTGTTAATAATGCATTTCCTCTTGGTTTTCTACCTAAATTTATGAGGTGTGACGATGTAAAATTTACAAGAACTAGCTCCTACGAACTCGTCTCAGCATGCAACCGAAGTTTTCGTGTCAAGAAATGACGCACGCTGTTATGCCACTGAGCTAAGCTGGTACGTTTGCGTAAACAGCAACATTTATCTGTTGGGTACATGTAAATCAATGATGCCATTTATTAGAATTAAAATGCAACAGCACAGAAGGGACTCACCCGCACCATAGAAATAAGAGGAAATTGCACGTAATAAACAAGCCGTCCTTAATTAATTTTGGTATAAATGAGATGGATGGTAAGAGTATCAGCACGCAGAGCAGAAAACAGAACATTAATGGCATAAACAGTCGCGTACCTCCTGGAGATGTATTAGGCATCTCACCGAATGCTACAGGAGATAGAAAGACAGAGAAGAAGATACCGCCGATCTTGCATTTATAACAGAAGATAACATCAGCTTATAGTTTGTGGCCTTTCATCGGCGCTCACCTGGAATATATAGTTGCTGTGACCAACATTGGTATAGTTTCAAAATGCAAAAACGTAACTTGGGTATTGCATGAAATTGAGAAACTAGATCATTTGCAACTATGCTAAACTTACAAGCTACGATTAGGTGTTCAAAAGCACGCATAACTTCAAACATCATAAGCAAATAGAAAACAGTTTCAAGACCAAGACTCACTTTATTTGCTATAAGGATAACCGGCAAGCGTACAGTCACTTACCTCGAGCCACCTCCCACTATCGTGCACACATGATGGCGAGAACCTCTCCACGCTCTTAAGCATCACAATTACGAAGACCAGAAGGAAAAAAAAAAAAAAGAGAATTGAGCATATTCAGATCCAAAGGAAAGAAAATACATGTATTATTCAAAGGCAAGATTCAGCATTTAAAAGTTCGATTCACTATTTGATTCTTACATGGAGGACTATAACTAGTGAAAGAAAACACGCAGTTCCACAAAAATCGTAGTACTGCTGGGAATACCCAAG
Source organism: Asparagus officinalis (assembly GCF_001876935.1). Taxonomy (NCBI): domain Eukaryota; kingdom Viridiplantae; phylum Streptophyta; class Magnoliopsida; order Asparagales; family Asparagaceae; genus Asparagus; species Asparagus officinalis. Next base: position 1,352,868 of record NC_033802.1, on the reverse strand, counting down.
TTACATTTGTCCACCAGAAACAAAGACTTCATGCCATTGTCGCTGAGTACAGGCGAGAATTATGCGAACAGATTGTTTCACGTCTTGACGGTGTTCACAGCAATGGGAAGGTAATTCAATAATTGTAAACCATAATACACATTTAAATTCAGCGGTGTAAGCATTGCTTAATTAATAAAAAGATAGCTAAAAAAGTAATCTTCAGATCCCAGTATGTTAAAGAATATGTATATAGTATAATACCAACGGGAATAGACCCCGAAAGAAACTGCGTTATGCATGTCTGAGGCAAGTAACCTCACCATCTAACAGGAATTAGACAACTCCTTCGTTCCTATTGAAACATGTGTAACATTCATGTCATAGAAGTACACTTTCTGATGTGAATTTAACAAGCAGGCACTCAGTTAAAGGTATTTATTTATAGACTTTCAGATTGATCCCACCTTCAACTACCTCCAGCTTTACACAGCTGTNTCACAAGCAACCACACAATTGATGAAGGTCGCATACTTTCACCATTGTTCCCCTAGAAGGGAAAACATCTGCATCAGAGCTTTCAAGCCACTAACTAATAATCTTGATTTCCTCTGACCATCGAAGTTTTTGAAAGGGACATCTAAAACGGTCTCAAATCAGCCGTGCCATCCACGTATGCCAAGGATGCTAAAAAAAGAAAAGATTCTAGCACCATAGTTGCTGACTGTCTGCTACTCCTTAAACAAAAAGTGTAAGCACATCATGTTGCTCAAGCTCATCCAAAAGCATAGAGCCTTTCCAAAGGTGAATAACAAAGGCATTGTCGCTTGTTCATTTGTCTGCAAGTGGAAAAATGATATCCATTTCCACAGGAAAATAGGATCGAAGTTAGTGAGTCGTAAATCTATGGGCGCCTGAGTTTGTATATATACAAACTCCAGATTCATTTTTAATGTAAAATACATCAGTGTTTCACGAACTATGCGTCCAAACTAAGCCTACTCATGTGTACAGGTACAGCTTCTTCAGGTACTCTATGAAACTGATTACTAGCGAGATCTATAAAGGGAGTCAAGTCACTGCTCTTTAATATCCTAATGTTGATGTCCATGCATCACAGATCTAAAGGACGTAGCCTACTAAACTTGGGAGAACATGAAAATGTGAAGTGGATCAGCAGGTGGTTACTGATATAGAAGATGCTTTCTCCTATTTTTCTTTATGAGGTCATCATTCTGTAAGAACCGTTCGCAAAGGATGTTTTGAAGGTAAATAGAAGGAAACACTACTTTGAAGAATATAGTTGAATGCTAGCAATGTGATTTCCATTCATCTCACTATGGCAGTTGTGCCGCAAAATCATATGTGACTACTTCAAATTGTTGATCATTTGATATGATATGAAGATCTAAATTTTTTTAAAAAAAAAATAGTAATGAAAAAAGGAAAAAAAAGGAAAAAAGTCTGTCGACTCTTAGAGGTAGCAAAACGACGAAGTCTTATCATTTGCAATGAACATATATAGAATGACGGGTACTTCTTAGGTCAACTACCCTACATGAGATGATATCTGGTACTCAGGTATTCCCATGCTACAGAGCTGCCTACCTGGTACTGAGCATGTCAAGCACAAAGAATGGTGCAAAAGCTGAATACCATGATGAAATAAGTAACATCTGGAAGTATCACGATGCAAATTATCAACAAACTGAACTTCTGGCATTCATTGAATAGCAAGAGAGAAGGGTTCTTAATATAGTCAAGGTAGAATTATAAGGTTAAACATCATATGAACAGAGGTTAAAATGATGTTTAAATACAAAAATTACTTTTAACGCCAATTATGGATTGGACGGATACAAGACAGTTACCATGAACTTGATGAGAGCTTCATGATCTGCTTTCATCATTCTAAATGGCAGCAAACTGTTGCTGAGGCCATAAGCCTAGACTCTCAAGCAGTAGGGAAGGGGAATAAATTCTAGTATTCTCATTGCCTTTTAAGCACAACATGAGACTAGGGCTTCCCTCTGATAATTAAATATCCGAAGCTAGAAGAATCCCAAATATATCAACTCAAATAAGCCGTGAAAGTAGATATGTCAATACATGCACAAGTGATGTCCCATTATAGCACAATGACAGATCCTCTTGAGGTGATGCACGGGAGGTCTGGGACTAAAATCTTTCTTACATCATGCTATGGTTTTTACTCCAAAAGAGGAGGGTGGTGGTAGTGGTGGTGGTGGTGGTGGTGGGTTTTTCTTTTATTTTCTCTTTTTTTGTGGGTGGGGGTGAGGGGAAGCAGGTCAAGAACATTACATTCTATTAAAAAGGTCTTTCTTGCGTCAAACCATTGAAGTTAATGGAGTCTCTATTTTAAGTTTAAACTTTGCCTCTACTTACTGAGTTTACATTTTCAAAAACAAACCACAAACAGAAGAAATTCATGACCAGAACACAGAATAAGTATCGCATAGCAAAAACAAGGAATCACCCTGAATTCAGAAGTGTATCTCATCATAATATGTCTTCCTTTAAGCATTAATATTGGTGAAATGTAAGCACAAAGATACAGAGAGTGTCGGCAAAAGAAATAGCACAAGTTTTAATTAAAAAGAGAAACCTCCAAAGAAGAGAACAAGGCAGTCACACCTTCTAAGTAAGAAATAAAATCCATCAAGTCACATCACCACCTTTTAATCTGCAAAAGCAGCTTCATGTTCCGAGCTCTTTACACGAATTAAAACAAAATACATGAGCTTGTACTCAGTACCCATTATTTATATTCCCTTTGCTATAGAGCAAACCACAATCATCTTTAGTGCTAAAATCAGTAAATTTAATTGAACTATTTCCATTCATTCAATAAAAGATAGCCTTCTGTACTCTCTCTAACGAGCTCTCTCCATCTAGACAGCCAAGTAAATCAATGAATTGCCTTAACAATGACTTTCCATCCAGCCAAAAAAGAAAAAAAGAAAAAGAAAAAGAAACTGGAAAGTTTGGGATTTTGAAGAAGTCTGAATTTGTCAGAATTCCAAAACCTGATTTCTCAGTCAAACAACCCCTAAACTTCACAACTGTCTGCTACTACCTGATAGGTCCCAAATAGTTCATTAAACAGATAACCATTTCAAAGTTCTTTTGTGACTCAATAAACTCTGCCACTATTTAACACACATTTATATTGGCTCAAACAGTGAGCTGTGACAAATTACTCAGGAAATTTTTTATGGCATGAAAGATTGTACTAGCAGAATTCAAGCAAACTATTAAAAAAAACACATTTCCTTCTAGTATTTTCAGGTGAGTAACATCCTTTCGGCTATAATCAAGGCGTAGTGATTCTTTAAGGTAGACACAGCCAGTCCAACTCATTTACAAACTATAGACAGTACAACAGTGAAGGCTTCATTAATCTTCCAGGCGATGTTGCCTTTTGTTCTCATTAACACTTGCATCCAAAGAATTTCAAGAGATATTTACCGTGTTTTTTATTTCTCGGCATTGCAGCAATTGCTGCTGTAGGCTTTGAACAAGCTCATTAAGTTTTTGAATGTTCTTCTCTTGAGATAAAATTATCTGTAACAACAAAAAACATGTGATCAGTGACAAAACATCAAACACCACTTCTGGGTGAAAGCCAAAGAACTTTTGACGCCTAAAATATTAAACCTCTTAGATAGGGATAATAACAAAAAAACGTAGCTGTTGGACCCCTAAAAGGAAACAGACAAGACGGAAAAAATTGGATAAATGCTTGACTATGCTAGTATTTCCAGACAGAATAATGTAACACAACTGGCATAAAAGGATTCTAATTAACTTAATTCATGTAATGTTGTGCCATAACTCTTGTTAATTCTTATTATTTTTCTTTACCTAATTGAGTTTCTGAAATATGTATTCTCTACTTCAAAAATTTAAATACCACTACTGCCCAAGAGTTTTTTTACTAAGCTCGTGAAAACATCATATTTTTTTAATATGGATAAGCTCCAATATTTACACCCTTAGATGTGATTTTCTTTAGTACCAGCTAAAGGGCAATAGGCAAAATACTGAAGACTGATTCTAGAAATAACATTGTCAGGAGTCCCATCCGTACATAGTCCAAGTCCAAACCCTAGCTATCACTACTGAAAGGTCTCTAACTAAAATAGTCCTGTCTTATATATATATATATATATATATATATATATATATATATATATATATATATATATAATATATAGAAGAGATGGAGAAACTTGGTACCAAGTTTCTTCATTGAACTTGGTAGTGAGGTGGCCAAATCCCCACCCTACATCACACCTTGAAGAGAGAGCCTCATCACTATTCACCTACTTTTAAAAAGAGGCTCCATTTTCAAGGTGTGATGTAGGGGGGTGATTGGCCACCTCACTACCAAGTTCAATGCAAGAACTTGGTACCAAGTTTCTCCATATTTCTCTCTCTCCTCTCTCTCTCTCTCTTATAATATATATATAATATATATATATATATTATATATATATATATATATATATATATATAATATATAATATGAGGGAATTAAAGAAAAAGAAGAAGAAAGCAAAACAGGTTGCAATTCTAAAAAATGTGATCCCTTGAGTAGAGAAAAAGAAGAAGAAAACAAAACAGGTTGCAATTCTAAAAAATGTGATCCCTTGCGTAGCTTTATGTTATGTGTTAGAACATAAAACTATAACCTTTAACCCTCACCACAACTTCAAAGTTTTGGTGTCACAGCTAGAGGTTTATACTTTTATATTCTAACATGCCCTCTCAGGTTGAGTGTTATAATTTTATTTATATTAATTCTAACCTTGCGTAACCTTGGTATGATAGAATGACAACAGATGGAGATCATGTAGTTGCTATCGTAATCCAATCACCTTACGATAAGTCCCTATGCACAATAATTCTAGAAATTGTGGCTCCATCGACTAGAATTCTCAAGAACCTATAACCTATGATCTTTTTTGCCAATTTTATTTGTTTTGATCCCAAGGCAAATAATTTAGTGCAGTCCAAAATTTCACGATTTCATGAATCATTAACCACGATCTTTTGTTATTTTTAGTCGTTATGGCCCATTTGGAAATAATTTCACGGTAGCCAAAATTCATAATTTCATGAGCTATAACCCATTATTTTTTGTCATTTTTAGTTGTTTGACCTAATGGCAAATATTTTGCGAAGTCCAAAATTTGCGATTTCATGAGTTATAACTCATGATTTTTCGCCATTTTAACTCGTTTCAATCTACTGAAAATTTATTTTGAGGAGTTCAAAATTTACGATTGCATGAGCAAAATCCCATAAGTTTTTGCTATTTTTAGCCATTCCAAGCTATTGGCAAATAATTTTGCCACGACCAATATTCACATTTCATGAGCTATATCCCATGATTTTTTTGTCACTTATATTCATTTCGACCTAGGTAGTAAATAATTTTGTGGAGTCTTCATGAGCTGTATCCCATGATTTTTGGCTATTTTTAGTCATTATGACCCATTGATATATAATTCATGATTTTTGGCCATTTTTAGTTGTTTGCAACCATTGGCAAATAATTTTCAAAGGTCAAAATTTTTTGACATGAGCTAACCGATGATTTTTGGTCATTTTTATTCGTTTCAAACAACTGACAAATAATTTTGTGTAGTCCAAATTCACTATAATCCTCGTTTGGCTATTTTTATTCATTTTGACTCGTTGGCAAATAATTTTGCTGAGTCTAAAATTCATAATTTCATGAGCGATAACTATCAATTTTTGATCAATTTTGTCCATTTCGACCTATTGCCAAATAATTATGCGGAATTCAATATTTAAAATTTTGTGAACAATAACCAATGACTTTTTTCCATTTTCATTCATTTCAGTCTGATAGGCAACAATTAAATGGATTTCAAAATTCATAATTTTCATGAACAATAACTCATGATTTTTGTTTACTTTTATTCGTTTCAACCAATTGAATAATGATTATGTAGAGTCAAAATTTCACAATCTCATTAGCTATAATGCTCGACTTTTTATCCATTTGCAATTATTTTGACCCAATGACAAATATTTACTCGAGTTTAAAATCAAGATTTCTTGAGAAATAACCAATGAATTTTGATCATTTATGTTCGTTTTGGACCAAGAAGTGAAACATTATGTGGAATGCAAAATTTATGATTTCATTAGCTACACCTACGATTTTTCTTCGATTTTGTTCATTTGGACCAAATGATAAATAATTATGTAGAGTTCAAAATTACTGATTTCGTAATAATCCATAGCCTTTGTCCATTCTCCCTTGTTTTGACCCAGTGGCACATAATATCTTTAGAGTTTAAAATTCACAATTTCATGAGCTATAACCTTCGATTTTTGGTCAATTTTATTCATTTCAACCTAAAAACAAATAATTATGCGATACTTAAAATTCACGATTTCATTAGCTATAGTCTTATGATTTTTGTCTATTTTCAATTAGTTTGACCCAATGACAAAAACTTTGCGGGCATGGTCGGCCGACATGTCAGATCAGATGCTGGAGCGACATGATATGACCATTTCAAATTCGGATATCATTTTCGAGGCCCATGTCAGATATATCGAGGGATATTGCGGATATATTGGCCGATTTTCAGCCCTAAAAAAATTAAAAATTGGCCGATTTTTTTATTTTTTATTTTTTTTTGTTGATAAGTATTGGGGTTTGGGTTTAATACTCAAAAGTCTAACCTGATTAATTCTTTTTTTAACCTTTTGTTCCATAGTAACCCGATAACATATAATACAGATTAGGGCAAATAAAAAAAATATTGCTCTCTTTCCCGTCGCGATCTCCTCTCGTTCGTTTTCGTCTCTACAAATTGAAATTAAGAATTCATAAAAGCGTGCTGTAAACAATAAGTTCGAACAGTAGCTTGAAATCAATTCAAAGTCTTAATACTTTATGTCAATTTTATGCAAGACACTTTACTTCATGTTAATTTTATGCAAGATACTTCGAAAGTCCTAGTTTGATAAAGTGTATTTTATTTATTTGTTGGCATAATATTTTAATGTTTCCCTTCAAGAAATGAAAAACAACTCATGTCTTGATGATGAATACTCAACTCAAGTAGGATAGGCTATAACAAAACAAGTGCATTCCATCTTGGTGACCAAAATTGAATAAAAATCCATCCAATATGACAATCTGTATTTAGTATATGGCCCCTGACATGTCCCCGATTTTTGCTATCCAACATGAATTTTAGCTGTCCGATATGAATTTTACTTGTCCGACATGAACCCAACATCTGACATTTAAAACCTTCTTTGCGAGGTTTAAAGCTCAAGATTTCATGAGCACACAGTTTTTTTTTCAACCGAATGATAAATGACTATGTTTTTCATAAGCTATAATATACGAATTTGGTCATTTTGATTCATTTTGACCCATTGATAAATAATTTTGCCGAAACACAGGTTTAGGATTTTGTGAGCTATAATTCATGATTTTTTATTATTTCTTTATAATTGTAAATAATTTAGAGCAGTCCAAAATTCATGATTTCATGAGCCATAACCTATGATTTTTTACCATTTTAATTCTATCAGAACCATTGATAAACTATTTCGCAGAATCTAAAATTCACCAATTCATGAGTTATATAACCCGTGATTTTTTGCAGTTTTTATTCATTTCGACCTAAGGACAAATAATTTCGTAATCCAAAATTCATGATTTTATTAGGTAAACCATCATTTTTGATCATTTTTATATTTGCAAATAATTTCGTGGTGGTCAAAATTCACGATTTCACGAGCTATAAACCATCATTTTTTTAACATTTTTAGTCTTTACAACCAATTTGCAAATAATTTCATGACGACCAAAATTCATGATTTTGTGAACTATAACACATAATTTTTGGCCATTTTAAGTTATTTCGGCCCAAAGACAAATATTTTGTAGAGTCCAAAATTCACAATTTCATCTATAACCCATGGATTTTTGACCATTTTAACTTGTTTAGATCTATTAGCAGATAATTTTGAGTGGTCCAAACAATTTTGAGCCAAAACCCACAATTTTTAGCCATTTCAACCTACTGGAAAATAATTTCGCCATGGTCAAATTCACGATTTCACAAGTTATAACTGTTTTTTGCTACATTTGTTCATTTCAACCTATTGATAAATAATTTTGTGGAATCCAAAATTCACAAGTTTATAAGCTATATCCCATGTTTTTTGTTCATTTTTAGTCATTCTGATCCATTGCAAATAATTTTATATAGCCCGAAATTCATGATTTCAAGAGCTATAATCCATTATTTTTGATAATTTTTAGTCATTTCTATCCATTTGCAAATAATTCTGTAGATGTGAAAATTCTCTATTTCATGAGCTATAGCCCATGATTTTTTATTATTTGACAAATAATTTTGTGGAGTCCAAAATTAACTATTTTATGAGCTATAACTCACAAATTTTTTTATTTTTATTCATATAAACTCATTGGCAAATAATATAGTTGAGACAAAAGTTTAGGATTTCATGAGCTATAACCCATGATTTTTTTGCTATTTTTAGTCATTTCTACCTAATTGCAAATAATTTCGTGGAGTTCAAAATTCATGATTTCATATGCCATAGCCCATGATTTTTTTGATCATTTTTATTCGTTTTGACCCACTGACAAATAATTTCACTAAGTCCAAAATTCATGAATTCATGAGCTATAACCCATGATTTGCAGGTATTTTTGCCTCTCCGATTCATTGACAAACAATTTTGTAAAGTCTAAAATTCATGATTTTATGAGTTGTAAGTTGTAACCCACGATTTTAAACCATTTTTAGTCATGTCTACATATTTGCAAAAAATTTTGCAAAAGCTAACATTCACGATTTAATGAGTTATAACCCATGATTATTTACTATTTTTATTCATTTCAATGCAAATAATTCTGCGCAGTCTAAAAATTCACAATTTAATGAGCTATAAACCAATATTTTTAATCATTTTCAATCGTTACGACCCATTTGTAAATGATTTCTGGGGGGGTCAAATGTTAGGATTTCATGAGCTATAACCCATGATTTGTGGCCATTTTAACTTGTTTTGGCCCAATGACAAATATTTTCCGAAGTCTAAAATTCGAGATTTCAAGAGCTATAACTGATGAATATTTGGTCATTTTTAATATTTTCTAGCTATTGGCAAATAATTTTGCGAAGGCTAAACTTCTCGATTTCATGGGCTACAACCTCTAATCTTTGGCCTTTTTTATTCGTTTCAACCCATTAGCAAATAATTTTTTAGAGTCTAAAATTCATTATAACAAATGATTTTTTAGCCATTGTTATTTATTTCGACCCATTTACAAATAATTTTATAGAGACAAAACTTTACAATTTCGTAAACTATAACCCATTTTTTTGCTATTTTTAGTCATTTCTACCTAATCATAAAAAATTTCGCGGAGTCCAAAATTCATGATTTCATGAGTCATAACCCATGATTTTTGGGCTTATAATTCTTTTCGACCCATTGACAAATAATTTTGCAATGTCTAAACTTCTCGAATTCATGAACTATAATCCATGATTTACAGCTATCTTTATTCGTTTCGATCCATTGGCAAATAATTTTACGGAGTCCAAAATTAAAGATTTCACGAGCCATAAAACGACAATTTTCAACCATTTTTAGTAACATTAGCAAATAATTTTGCGAAGGCCAAATCTCATGAACACATGAGTTATACCAATGATTGTTTGCTATTTTATTCGTTTCTACCCATTGGCAAATTAAATAATTTTGCAAAAACTAAATCTCACAATTTCATGAGCTATAACCAATGATTTTTCGTTATTTTGATTCGTTTCAAGACATAGGCAATTAATTAATAATTTTGTGTAGTCCACAATTTACGATTTCATGAGTCATACCCAAGATTTTTGGTCATTTTTAATCGTCACGACCAATTTGCAAATAATTTCGCGGCAACTAAAATTCACGATTACATGAGTTATATAACCCATACTTTTTATCCATTTTAAGTTTTTTCCGACCCAATGGAAAATCTTTGCGGAGTCTAAAATTTATGATGTCATGAGCTATAACATATGATTTTTCACCAATTTTATTTGTTTTAGCCCAACACATTACTTAGTGCAGTCCAAAATAAGTGATTTCATAAGCTATGAACCACGATTTTTTATCATTTTTAGTCATTACGATCTATTTGTAAATAATTTCGAGGCGGCTAAAATTCATAATTTCATAAACTATAACCCATGACTTTTGATCATTTTAAGCTGTATCAACCTGATAGCAAATATTTTGCAAAGTTAAAAATTTGTGATTTTATGAGCTATAACTGATATTTTTTTGCCATTTTAACTCTTTTCGATTCAATGACAAATAATTTTGAGAAGTCTAAAATTCACGATTTCATGGGTCAAATCCCATAATTATGGGCTATTTTAAGTCATTCCTATCCAATGACAAATAAATTTGTCACAACCATAATTCACGATTTCACGAAGTATAACCCATGATTTTTTACCACTTTTCTCATTTGATTCATTGGCAAATAATTTCTCAGAAGCCAAAATTCACAACCTATGATTTTTGTTATTTTCATTTGTTTCAACCCAATGGAAATTATTAATGTGTACCTCAAAATTTACAAGTTATAAGTTATAACTCATAATTTTTGTTCAATTTGTTTGTTTTGATTGAGTGACAATAAACTTTCATAAGTTACGATTTCATGAGCCATAGCTCATGATATTTGCTTATGTAAGTTCGTTTCAATCCAACGAGAATTAAAGATGTGAATTTAAAATTTTAAGATTTTTATAGGCTAAAAACCATGACTTTTAGCCATTATCATCTATTTTGACCCAATGACGATTAATTATGCATACTTTAAAATCACAACTTTCATATATTACCCATGATTTTGTCCATTTTTGTAAGTTTGGATCTCAATGATAGTTAATTATGCGTTTTTTAAATTTTACAATTTAAATGGGCAACCTAAGATTTTTGTCCATTTTTTTATTCATTTCGACCCAACATCAACAACTATGCATACTTCAAAATTCGCGATTGTCATGGTCTAAAACCCATGATTTTGGTCAATTTTCGTTCATTTTGACCTAATGACAATCAATTATATGTACTTTATAATTCACGATTTTTCATGTGCTGACCCATGATTCTTGTCAATTTTTGTTCATTTCGATCCAATAGAAATTAATTATGTGTAATACAAAGTTCACGATTTTCATGTGCTATAACCCAAACTTTGCCCATTTTCATTCGTTGTTTATCCAAAGACTACTAATATTAGTTTGTACAAAGTTCGCAATTTCGTGCACTATAACCCACGATTTTTCCTCTTTTTCATTTATTTCAACCAAATGATGATTAAGTATGTGAAATTAAAAACCCACAAATTTCATGGTTTATAAACAATTTGTCCATTTTTCAACTTTTTTCGAGTCAACGATAATTAATTATTGTACTTAACAGTTCACGATTTTGTAATGCTATAACTCACGAAATCTGTTTATTTTTTATTCATTTTGACCAAATGGCAAATGAGTATATGAACTTACAAAATTCAAGATTTCATTGGTCACGATTTTTGTTCATTTCGACCTAAAGGCAAATGATATACGGACTTAAAGATACAAGATTTTCATGGGTTACAACCTACAATATTTTTCCATTTTTGTCTGTTTCGGACCAATATAGTAAGGTGTAATTCTTAATTCACAACTTTGATAGACTGTATAGCCTACAAATTTTGTTCATTTTCTTTCATTTTGACCTAATGACAATTAGTTACACGTACTTCAAAATTCATAATTATGAGCTTACCCACGTTATTTGACATTTTTTATTTGTTTCTATCCAATAGCGATTAATTATGCATACTCTAAAATTAATGATTTTGATGGGCTATAACTCACGATTTTTATCAATTTTTGTTCATTCCAATCAATAGCAATTCATTATGTGTACTTCAAAATTCACGATTTGCATAGGCTACAGCCGAAAATTTATCAATTTTCATTTGTTTCGACCTAATGACATTTAATTATGCATATCTCCAAATTCACAAATTTTATGGTTTCTAAGTTTCTAACCCATGATTTTTGTCTTTTTTGTTCGTTACGACCTAATAATAAACAAATTTTAAAATTTCACGATTTCATAAGCTATAGCCGACGATTTTTGCTTATTATTGTTAGTTTCGATCTAATGACAATTAAGTATGTGAATTAAAAAGTTACGATTTTCATCGTCCATAAATAATGTTTTTTGCCATTATCGTTTGTTTCAATTCAATGAAAATTAATTATGCATACTTAAAAGGGTCGGTTGCGGATAGACCCCTTGTAGTATATCCCACTTGTGAGTAAACCCCCAATAGCGGATAGACCCTTTGCATTGTTTGCACAATTTTGGATAGACACCCTCGCCTCTCACTTCCTTTTTTACTTCTTTAAGAGAAAATTGGCGATTTGGGGTCTATACGCACCAATAGGATTATAAGGGGTCTATCCGCCTCTACAAAAAAAACTATTTTAAGAGTAAAAAAGATGGGTAAATAGCAATTAAATACCTTATAATTTCACTCCCTTGGCACTTATATACCCTAAGTTGTATTTCTTAGCATTTATATATCATGAGTTGTTCAAAATTAGCACGTTAACAACCTCTATTTTTCAAGCGTGAATATTTTTATCTGAAAGTTCTCATAAAATATTCATTATGCTAATTTCATAACTTTCTATCACGTTTGTCGAATTCATAGTTAAATCTTTCCAATTTGTATTTTTAAAATAGAATTAGAATACATTTAAATTAGAATTTGGGTAGGTCAAATAGAAATCTAAAAAATGTTACGGTTAAGAAATCTTTAAATTTTACATATGAATGTTATATGAGAACTTACAGATGAAAATTTTCACATTTGCAACATTCTTAAGCTATAACCTATGATTTTTGTCCATTTTTTGTTTTAACCTAACGACAATAAATTATGAGTACTTCAAATTCACGATTTTTATGAGCTATAACCTACGTTTTTTGTCATTTTTTGTTCATTTCGACCAAATGCCAATAATTATGCATACTTTAAAATTCACAATTTTCAATAGATATAACCTACAATTCTTGTCCATTTTCCTTCCCTTCCAAACCAGTGGCAATTAAGACTTTAAAATTCACGATTTCATAAACTATAACCCATAATTTTTGCTCACGTTCCTTCATTTAGATCTTATGAAAGTTAATAACCCATGATTTCATTAGTTTGTATCCAGCAATAATTAAGTATGCATACTTCAAAATCATGCTTTCATGAGCTGTATAACCCATCATTCTTGTCATTTTTCATTTGTTTCAACACAAAGATAATTAATTATTTTACTTCAAAATACGCAATCTTCATAATCTATAACTAATGACTTTCATCAATTCGTTTTAATCCAATAACAATTATGACATGTTTTTAAAAAAATAGCGATTTTCTACGCAATAACCCATGATTTTTGCTCATTTTTATTAGTTTCGAATATATGACAATTAAATACATGAAATTAAACCTTTACAATTTTCGTGGACCGTAACCCACAAAATTTTCCATTGTTTATTTTTTTGACCGAATGACGATTAATTATACATACTTAAAAGTTAAAAAATAAGTATTAAGACTTCAAAATTCACAAATTTTATGGACTATAACCCAAAATATTTGTCAATTTTCTACTGTTTGGGCCTAATGACAATAATTAGGCTTATTTTAAAATTTACAATTTTCATGAGCTATAGTCCATGCTTTTTGTCCATTTTAGTTCATCTTGACCCAAAGACAATCAATTATGCGTAATTCAAAATTCGTAACTTCCATGGGCTATAACCCATGTCTTTTTGTTAATTTTTATTTGTTTCGACCCAATGAAAATATAATATACGTACTTTAAAATTCATGCTTTGGCTATAACCCACAATTCTTTCCACTTCTCTATTTCAAGCTAATGCTAATTAGACGTATGTCAAAATTCACAATTTTCATGCGCTATAGCCCATAATTTTTTCTCCAACTTCATTCTTATGGACTCAATGACTATTAATTATGTAATATTCAAAATTCATGGTTTTCATAGGCAAGGATTTTTTGTCAATTTATGCTCATTTCAACTCTATAGGACTTCAAATTTGTGATTTTTATGACCTGTAACTCATGTTTTTTTTTTATTTTTGTTCCTTTCGACCCAACAATAGATAGTTATGCATACTTTGAAATTTGTAATTTTTATGGACTATAACTTGCATTTTTTTTATTTCTTTTATTTCGAGCCAATGCTAACAATTAGGCATATGTTCAAATTCTAAATTTTCATACATTATAACCCATGATTTTCCTCCGTTTTCATTCGTTTTGCCCTAACAAGAAGTAATTATGCATACTTCAAAATATTTGCATAGATTATAACTCACAATTTTGGTCTATTCGTTTGTTTCCACTCAATGACAATTAATTATGCGTAGTTCAAAATTCTTGATTCTATAGGCTATATAACCCACGATTTTTGTTCATTTTTATTGTTTTCAACCTAATGTCATTCAATTATGCGTATTTCAAAATTCATGATTTTTCTCTTATTTGTTTCGACACAATGGCAATTAATTATTTGTACTTAAAAATTCATAATTTTCATAGGGTATAACTCAGATTTTGTCAATTTACATTCGTTTCTACCCAATGGAAACTAATTATGCATACATCAAAATTTGTAATTTTTGATTGGCTATATAACCCACAATTTTTCAACTTTCATTCGTTTCAAGCACGACAATTAATTATGTCTTTTGTGTTTTCAAAATTCACGGTTTTAACGGGCTATAATCCATAATTTATGGTTATTTTCATTTTGACCTAATGTAAACAATTATTCATACTTTAAAATTTGCAATTTTCTTCATCTATAACCCACAATTTTTGTTAATTTATGTTTGTTTCGACCTTATAACAATTAACTATGTGTACTTTACAAATTCACGATTTTCACGGAAAACGCTCGATATTTGTCCATTTTCGTTTGTTTCCACCCGATGACAATTAAGTATGCATAATTGAAAATTCATAATTTTCACTGCAATCCATTATGCGTATTTGAAAATTCATGATTTACATGGTCTATAATCCATGTCTTTTTGTTAATTTTTGTTCATTTCGATTCAATGGCAACTAATTTTGCGTGCTTCAAATTCATGATTTTTGTCTATTTTGATGGGCTATAACATCTTTTGTTAATTTCTATTTCCTTCTGTTCAATGGTAATTGTTTGTGCGCATTTCAAAATTCACAATTTGGGTATTACTATGATTAACGTTCAAGGTTGCATAAAGCGCTAGGTGGCTAAGTGCTATACACGCCGCCCAAATCTTAGGCGCCTAGGTGGGAGCCTGGGCAGGGCCTAGGCATTTCGCTTTTTTTAATTAAATCAATGTTCTATAAAGTGGTGGGCACCACGAGATGCCAAACTAGACCCTAGTATCTACGCCAGGCCAAAAAGGATTTCTTTTTTTGTTAAAGTCATGGCGAAGGAGGCTTTGCTATAAAGATCAGAGAAGTTAGAGGAGGTGTTCGTAGTTGGAGTTCCAAGAAAGTTAAGAGCACATGGACGTAGCAACGAGAGAAATTACAACTTAGACATGAACGGTGCAAGTCTGCATAAGCAGCCCACACTACGGTAGGTGCTGTCCAAGACCTATGAGAGTGGCTTAGATACCACTTAGGTCTAGCTTCTAGACCGAGGCCTAGATGAGTTAAAACGTTGCCTGCGATTTTTTACCATTTTCATTCATTTCAATCTATTGGCAATCAAAACTGTGTACTTCAAAACTCGTGTTTTTAATGGTCTATAACCCATGATTTTCATTCATTTCGATCCAATAGCAATTAAGACTTTTTTACAAGATTCGAGATTTTATACACTATAACCACGACTTTTGCTCATTTTCATCATTTCGACCCAATAACAATTAAATATGAGAAATTAAAATTTTGCGAATTCCATGAGCTATATAAGTTATGATTTTTGTCTATTTTTATTTCTTTCAACTGAATAGCGGTTAATTCTACATAATTAAACAAATATGCGATTTTCTTGGATTATATCCCAGGTTTTTGTCCCTTTCATTCATTTCAACCTAATGGAAACTAGGTTTGTGATTCAAAATCACGATTTTTATGGGCTATACGTAGTGTTGTAAAAAGCAGTGGACGGATAACATCAGGCGCTAATTTTTAAGTTTGGTCCTGACCAACATTTTCCCAGCGGCCGCTCTGACAGCGGCGCAATCACCCGCTAATTCGAGCGAATAGCGGTTTTTTCCGCCTAACCATCCCAACCCGGGCCTTTCTCACCTCCTCGCTTAAGGGTTTTGCGATGGTTAGGCGGAGAAAACCGCTATTCGCTCGAATAGCGGGTGATTGCGCGCTGTAGCGGCTGAAAAGCGGTGAAAACTAGAATTTCCACTACAGTTTTTTCATAAACATCTCCTCAAACCCGACCGCCGAACAACCCTTCCAGCACCGACTCCCGCACCAACGGCAACTGACTCACCTTTCTCTCTCTCACTTCCTCCGGTCAAGTCATCTCTCATTCACTGTCTCTCTAGTCTCCAACCCTCCGACGACGACTTCCATCAACGACTTAAGAGTGCGTTCTTTACTGATCTGATGACAAAAGCTTGTCTCCAAGTGCCGTATGTTTCCATTAGCAAGAACAGGAATCCGGAGAGCGTTCTTTACTGATTTGATGACATTCCAGTCAGCTCAAAATTTCTTCCCGTCCTTTTCGTCCCTCGTGCGACCATGGACAGCTAGAAGAGAGCAGCCAGCTTCCTCAAGCATCTTCGCATATGAGATTGTGTCTTGCAGATTTGGGAAAATGCGGATCTTGCATGGAGCTGGAACTTGGAGATTGGGTGAAAGCTACATATTTTGGATAAACATGAACGTTTTTTCATTCTTAAATATTTATAATCATAGTACTTTGTTAATATTATGTAATTATTACACATCTATTTCATGTTTAGGCATCAAATATGCATTTGTAGAATTTTTAAATTTTTATATGATTTTTCTTATTATTTAGAATATTTAAATATATTTATATTTGACCGCTATTTAACTGTGCGCTATTTGCCGCTATTTCGTCGCAATAGCCCGAAATAGCCTTAACGGTATTTCGCTGTGACGCGCCGCGATCCGCTATCAGCAACCTTGGCTGTACGTCATGTTTTTTGTCAATTTTCATCACTGACAATTAATTATGCTTCCTTATTATGGGCTATAACCCACAATTTTTGTCTATTTTCGTTCATTTTGATCCAATGAGAATTAAGATTTATTTTTAACAACATTTGTGATTTTGTAGGCCATGATTATTACTCATTTTCATTAGTCTCCACCCAATAACAATTAAGTATATTTAATTAAAACTTTACGATTTTCATGGATTATAACTCACGATTTTTGTTTATTTTTTGAGACGTATTTCAAAATTCATAATTTTTCACAGGTTATACATGTTGTCAATTTGACTATGTTTTGACCCAAAACAATAAATTTTATGTACTTTAAAATTCACAGTTGTCATAGACTATATAACCTACAATTTTGTTCCTTTTCATCTATTTTAGCCCAATTATAATCAATTATGTGTACTTCAAAATTATTGATTTTCAAAGGCTATAATCCATGTTTTTTGTCAATTTTTGCTCATTTCGACCAAGCGACAATTAATTTGTGTTCAAAATTCACAATTTTCATAGGCTATAACTCATGATGTTTTCCATTTCTTAAGTTTAGACCCAATGCTAGTTATGAGTTGTATGTCATAATTCATAATTTTTATGCGTTATAACCCATGATTTTTCTCCATTGTCATTTGTTTCGACCCAATGACAATTAACTATGCGTACATTAAAATTCATGATTTTCATGAGCTATAACCCATGATTTTTGTCCATTTATATTTGTTACGCATAATGACAATTTATTATGGATACTTAAAAATTTATAATTTTTTATAGGCTATATAACCCATAATTTCTTTTACCATTTTTATTTGTTTCAAAGTACGCAATTTCATGAGCCATACCTTACAATTTTAGTTTATTTTTCATTTGATTTTACATAATGACAAATAACTAGGCGAATTTAAAATGTACAATTTTTCATTTAATTTTCACTAGGCGAATTTTAGTTTTGACCTAATGACAATGAATTATACGTACTTAAAAATTCACTATTTAATGAGATAATAATCCACAATCTTTGTCCATTTTTGTTTGTTTTGACATCAACAACTACGAATTGTGCGTTCTTCAAAATTCACGCTTTAACAGGCTATAACATGATTTTTGTCCATTTTTGTTTGTTTCGACCCAATGTTACTAATTATGCGTACTTCAAAATTTGTGATTGTCATGCTCTACAACCCACATTCTTTTGCCAATTTTCATTAGTTTCAACCCAATGACAATAAATTATATGTTTATTAGAATTCACGATTTTCATGAGCTATAACCATATTTTTTTCCATTTTCTTCTATTTCAACCCAATGCTAATAAGTAGGTGTATGTCAAAATTCAAAAATTTTCTTCTACGATATAATCTACAATTTTTGCCCGTTTTCGTTAGTTTGGAGCCAACAACATTTAATTATACATACTTTAAAATTTGTATTTTCATGGCTACAGCTCAACTTTTGTCCATTTTTGTTCATTTTAACTGAATGCAATCAATTATACGTACTTTAAAATTCGTGATTTCCATGGGTTATACTCATGTTTTTTCTTAATTGTCATTCTTTGCAACCCAACCATAACTAATTATGTAGACTTCGAAATTAACGATTTTCATAGGATCCAAAGTTTCAAAGTTTCCATTTTCTTCTGTTTCTAGCCGATGCTAATAATTAGGCATATGTCCATATTCTCAATTTTCATGCGCCATAGCAAAAGATTTTGTCCATTTTTATCATTTGAACCAAATGACAATTAATTATGCGTAATTCAAAATTTGCGTTTTCATAGGGTTATAACTCATGATTTTTGTTTATTTTCTTTCATTTCGATCCAATGACAATGATGATTTATTTTATAAAATTCACGATTTTGTGCAATATATCCAACAATTTTTGCTTATTTTTGTTTATTTCAACTTAATGACAATCAATTAGGTGAAATTTTAAAAATTTATAGTTATCATGGGCAATAACCAATGTTTTTCCATTATTTTGGTCAAAAGACAATCAATTATGCATATTTATTAGGTTATAACCTACAATTATTTTCTCTTTTTGTCATTTCAACCTAATGACAAATAAAGGGACTTCAAATTCATGAATTTCATGGGATGTAAGCCAGTAGTCTACGATTTTATCCATTTTCTTCTATTTGGGCCAAATGATTATAGTTAGGCGTATTTCCAAATTTGTAATTTTCATGGGATATATAACCCACGGTTCTTGTCCACTTTCGTTTAACTTGACCCAGTAATGATCAATTATGTGTACTTCAATTTTCAAAATTTTCTTGGCTATAAGCCACACTTGTCAATTTTCATTCATTTTGAGCTAATGACAATTAATCATACCTACTTCAAATTCGCATTTGGTTAAACCACAAGTTTTTCCATGTTCTGCTTTGACTCAATGTTAATAATTAGACCTATGATAAAATTCACAATTTTCATGTGCAATAACCCACAATTTTGCTCCAATTTCATTTGTTTGGACCTAAGAATAATTAATTATGCATAGTTCAAATTTCATGATTTTCATCGGCTTTAACCCACAATTTTTATCAATTTTGTTTTTTGACCCAATGACAATTAATTATGTGTACTTCAATATTCATAATTTTCAAGGGTTATAACTCATGATTATGTCTATTTTGTTTCGATCCAATGACAATTAAGATTTGTTTCCAAAAAATTCATGATTTTATGCGCTATAATCCACGATTTTTGCTCAATTTGTTTATTTAAACCCAATGAAAATTAAGTATGTGTCTATGTGAAATTAAAAGCTTTACAATTTCATTGCATTATAACTCACTGATTTTTCTATTTTTTTTTTTGACCAAATGGTAATTCTTATGTATACTTAAAAAAATAAGCAATTTTCTTGGGCTATAAGCCACAAAATTGTTCATTTCTATTCATTTCAACCTAATGGCAAATAAGTATGTGGACTTCAAAATTCAAGATTCATGGGCTAACCCATAATTTTTGTACATTTGCTTCTCTTTCGACCAAAAGATAATTGTCATGCATATTTCAAATTTGCAATTTTTATGTGCTATAACCCACGATCTGTGTTAACTTCATTCATTTTGAGCTAGTGGCAATCTATTATGCATACATCTAAATTTTGTGATCTTCAAAGGCTATAACCTATGTTGTTTGTCAAATTTTTCTAAAATTTTCATTTATCTGATTTTGCGGATTTAAAATATATAAATATCTACAGCGTAAAGATCTTGTAAACTTAACGGGATAGGAACACTTGTCCACCAATTTTTGTATCCAATACGTGGGCTTTGAGAATCGTGTTGGGGCACACATCTCAAAGATAGCTTTGATGTGCATCGCATGCCTAAATGAATCAGAAAGCAAATTCCAATAGGTAAATAAGTTGGAGGATAGAGTCCCCAATCAACTTAAGTTAAGGTTTTAAATATCGGATATCGGGGAAATATCGGATGATCAAAATTCATATCGGATTGCGGATATCGGGGAAATATCGGGGATATATGGTAAATATCGGAATGTCATAATGAATGTTTGCATACATAGTATAATGCATTAAAAATTTAAAATGTAATCTCAACATATGTAATGAAATTTAAGCATACAAAATATGAATAATATATGTTTAGGATCACTAATCAACCTTCTAAAACAAACAAAAGTGCAAAACAACGTTGCAACATTCGATCTGCTTTTTTTAGGGCAAAATATCATTTGATATAATGGGAAAATCTTGATATCTCGTTCAAAAATTCCAAACACGGTATATTATTTTACAACAAGCTATATAAAAAAATATATTGGTCCACATATCGGCTAATATATCGGCCATATCGGGGATTTATCACTCAAAATAGCCAAAAAGCGGTAAATGATATTTAAAGACCATATCGGTTGCGGCAAGCCCTGTAAAAGGATATATCGAGGTATATATCGGGCCATATCGAGGATATTTAAAACAATGACTTAAGTTTATCTTGACTTTACTCAATAAATGTGTATGTGCATGTATAGTAAGGGGATAGTTCTTTGTTTCTATTTTGACTAGAAAAAAATTCATTTCAAATGCCAAATATTCCATGGAGCTTAGCATATAAACTGTAAACCATGATTTTTCTATTTTCGTCTATTACAACCAAATGCCAGTAATTAGGCATATGTCAAAATTCATAATTTTCATGCGTTATATACACTAGGACTTTTCTCCATTTTCATTGGTTTTGAGTTTTGACATGGCAAATTATTATGATTACTCCAAATTCGCGTTATATACACAACTCCAATTTGTATGTTGTAACCTAATGATGATTAATTATGTGTACATTAAAATTCATGATTTTTATAGGTAATAAGCCATAATTGTTGTTCATTTTTGTTCGTTTCGTCCCAAAGGCAATAAGATCTCAAAATTCGCTATAGCCCACACTTTTTGCTTATTTTTGTTCATTTAATTAAGTGGCAATTAAGTATGCGAATTTAAAAATTTACGATTTTCATAGGCTATAAATTAGATATTCTTTAGCCACAATCGCCTTTTTCGACCCAATAACAATTAATTATGCGTACTTAAAAATCGACTATTGTGGATTATATCCTACAGTTTCTGTCCATTTCTATTGATGTCAACCTAAGACAAATAAGCATATGGACTTCTAAATTAATAATTTTCATAGGCTATATCCACGATTTCTGTTCGTTTTGTCTCCTTCGACCCAATGAGAATAGATAGGCATATTTCAAAATACGCAATTTTTATGAGATATAATCCATAGTTGTTTTTCCATTTTCATTTGTTTTGACCTTGTCTGATATTTATCCGTTATCTGATATTTAAAACAATGGCCACGATTTTTTTTCCATTTTTATTTGTTATGATCTTGTAGCAATTAATTATGTGTACTTTAAAATTCGTGATTTTTAGAGGTTGAAACCTATGTTTTTGTCAACTTTTGTTCAACGCAACCCAACAATTAATTATGTGTACTTAAAAATTCAAGATTTTTATGTGTAACAACCTACAAATTTTCCATTTTCTACCATTTCAACCCCATGCTAATAGTTAGGTGTATTTTAAAATTCACAATTTTATATGCTATAACAAATGATATTTCTCCATTTTTATTCATTTCGACCCAATGACAATTAATTATGTGTACATCAAAATTCACGATTTTCATAGTCTATAACTCACAATTTTGGTCAATTTTTACGCATTTCGACCTAATGGCGTATGAAATTCATGTTTTCCATAAGTTATAACAAGAATATTTATGCATTTTGTTTTTTCAACCGAATGGTAATAAGATTTCAAAATTTGCGATTTATGAGATGTAGTCCATGATTTTTACCTACTTTCATTTGGTTCGATGCCATGGTAATCAAGCATGTGATATTTATGATTTTTATGGTCTATAAAGCATGATATTTCGCCATTATCAATCCAATGACAATTAATTATGTCTACTTAAAAAATTATGAGTTTCATGAGTTATATAACCCATGATTTTTATCCATTTTTATTTATCTGACCTAATTTCAACCTAATGACAAATAAGTAATGTGGACTTCTAGATTCATGATTTTAATGGGCTACCCATGATTGTTATCCATTTCCTCTGCTTAGGCCCAATGACAATAGTTATGCATATTTCTAAATTCCTAATTTCATGGGCTATAAGCACGATTCTTGTCCGTTTTTGTTCCTTGCGATCTAGTTGCAATCAATTATGCGTACTTCAAAAATCATGATTTTCATGGGCTATAACCCACATTTATAGCAATTTCGTTCGTTTCAACCTAATGACAAGTAATTATCCATAGTTTAAATTTTATTATTTTCATGGGCTATAACTCACAAATTTTTATTCGTTTTCTTTCATTACGACCCATGCTAATAATAATTAAATGCATGTCAAAATTCATAATTTTCATGTGCAGCCCATGATTTTTCTCCATGTTCATTCATTTTAGCCGAATGACAATTAATTATGTGTACTTCAATATTCACGATTTTTCACATGTTATAACCTACGATTTTTGTCAATTTTCATTCATTTTGACCTTATTGCATATAATTTACGCATACTTCACTATTCACAATTTTCATGGAATACCACCATGATTTTGGTCAATTTTCGCTCGTTTCAACCTAATAACAATTAATTATAAAAATTCATCAGTTTTATGACTTATAGCCCATAATTTTTGTTCGTTATGAACCAATAGCAATACAATTCCAATATTCGTGATTTCATGAGCTATAGACTATGATGCTTTCTTATTTATCACTTGCTTTGATTTAATATCAATAAAGTATGCTTATTTTAAAAAATTACAAATCAATAGGCTATAAACAATGATTTTCAACATTATCATTTGTTTTGATCCAATAATAGTTAACTATGCCTACTTTTAGCGACGTTCATGGGCTATAACTCACGATTTTTGTCCATTTTTATTTATTTTGACCTAATGACAAATAAGTATGTGGGCTTGAAATTTCATAGTTTTAATGGGCTATAACCCATGATTTTTGTCAACTTTCATTTGTTTTGACATTACGGCAATTAATTATGCATACTTCAAACTTCACACTTTTCATGGGCTTTAACCTATATTTTTTGTCAATTTCTGGTCAAATCGATTTTCAAAATTTGTGATTTTGTGCGCTTTTTCGACCCAATGATAATTAAATATGTGAAATTAAAACTTTATAATTTTCATGGACCGAAACCTACAATTTTGTCCATTCTATTTTTTTCAACCTAATGGCAATTAATTTTGCGTACTTAATAAATGAGCGATTTTATTAGGTTATCAGCCAAAATTTTTGTCGATTTTCATTCAGTTCGAACTATTGGCAAATAAGTAAGTAGACTTCAAAATTCACGATTTATATGGGCTATAACCAATGATTTTGTTCTATTTTCATAAGTTTCGACTTAATGCCAAATGTGAGGCATATTTCAAAAGTCATAATTTTCATGGGATATAACACCATGATTTTTGTCCATTTTTGTTTGGTTTGAGGTGAAAATTAATTATGCACACTTTAAAATTCATGATTTTTATGGGCTATAACCCACATTATTTATCAATTTTTATTCTTTTCCACCCGATGACAATTAATAACACGTATTTCAAAATTCACGATTTTCATAGGCAAGAACCTATTATTTTTTTCCATGTTCTTCCATCTCGACCTAATGCTAACAATTTGTTGTATGTAAAATTTCATAATTTTTACATGCTATAACCCATAAAATTTCTCCATTTTCATTCTTTTCAATCTAATGACAAGTAATTATGCGTACTTTAAATTTTGTTATCTTCATAAGCTATAACTCACAATTTTTATCAATTTTGTTTGTTTCAAGGCACTAACAATTAATTATATGTACGTCAAAAATTCACAATTTAATGAGTTATAATCCATATTTTTTTGTTCGTTTTTCTTCGTTTCGACCAAATGGCAATCAAAATTTCAAATTTGTAATTTCATGAGCTACTGTCCATAATTTGCTTACTTTCGATCGTTTCGATCCAATAGCAATTAACTATGCAAATTTAAGAAAATTACAATTTTCATGGCTATAAATGATGATTTGTAGCCATTATCATATGTTTTGACCTAATAACAATTAATTATGCATACTTAAAAAATGGCGACTATCAAGGGTTATAACATATGATTTTTCTCCATTTTTATTCTTTTTGACCTAATGTCAAATAAGTATATGTACTTTAATATACACAAATTTTATGGTCTACAACCCATGATTTTTGTCCATTTCCGTTCACTTTGATCCAATGGCTATCAATTATGCATATTTGAAATTTTGTTATTTCCATGGGATATAACCCTTTTTTTTGTCAATTTCCACCCAAGACAGTAGATTATACACACTTAAGATATCACGATTTCATGGGCTAACCCACGATTTTTTTCAATTTCCTTCTGTTTCGACCCAATGCTCATAATTATGCATATATCAAAATTCATGATAATATACGATTATTCTCCATTTTCATTCGTTTCAATGCAATCTGTCTAAGCCAACATGCTACTTCTAACAAGGAATGACGATAAACCTTTGAAATGGTTGCTATATTGATATGTACTTTAAAATATCAAAGAATGCAGCACTCAAACATTGTCTAATAATTATATGAAAAGTCCTTATGTGCCACTAATACTTGAAATTGTTTAAAGGATCCAAGAACTATAAATCCTCCAAAAACTATGATGAATCGCTTTGTCTATTTATATATGTACAACAATTCTCTTTTGCTATGAAGTTGCTTCCTTCACTGATATTATACATCTAGAAACAAGCCGCTTTATATGAAATCTCAAAGTCTACTTATGATGCATATCTAGAGTAGCATGTTCATTTCTCACATTCCGCCAATTCTTTCATAGCATTTGAGGATGCCCCTAAATGCATACAGATGCTGGGCATTCTACGGAAAACCCCTGGAATTTTCGATAGTTAGCGTAAACTAAACATGTAGAGCACTGTTTATTTCATAATACACTGTGATATACTAAGCTCACTTTCAATTCCCAATCAAAGATATCGAAATCTAGCACATTAGAAACTCACTTTCTCTTTGACGACCTCTCCTCTTCTCAAATTAGCCTCCTGCTTCTGCAAAATGCTAGGGTTAGCTTCCATTTCGTTCACAAACTGCTGTTTCCACTCAAACTGAGACGTAATTATGAGTATCACCAGCAGAATAACAAGAAACAGGGGCTTCGACATTATCACGGGTAGAAATCAAAGATCCTGCCAAAATTTTCCAAAATTAGAAAACCCTAGAGATTGCAACTAAGAGATTACAGGAGAGGAGAAGACTCACGGAGCATTCATTGGATAATTTAGGGTTGAGATACGAGGATGTCGGTGGAATGAAAGAACAAAAAAAAGGTGTGATTTTTTTGGGGAATATTTCGGCTGTCAATGGCCGCCGGTGATTCTTTTGACTTGACTGTGGTTATTTCCCCCACTGTATTCTGTGGCTGGGAGCCATGGGCTTGGGCTAACTAAGCCCACTCAAGCCCATTTAAATAAGCAGATTAGGACAGGGCCCCCCTCGGAAAATTGGTCAGGGCCGATCGACTCGTGGCTTACTTTTACACTAGACTGGTTTCATTTTGGTCGATGGGGGTTGATCAAAACAAAACCAGTTCTAAGGGTCAATTAATCATAGAAAAACTGGGTCAATGCGGGTAGAATTTTATTCAAATATAAATTTATCTAAAAACTATGGTCAAGACCAGACCTAGCCTGATTTTGACAATGCAGAAGTTTGCAAATCAGAGTTCATTGTATTTTTGAGATATCTAAAGAACTAGCATTATATTTTAAATCTCCAAAATCTGTTTTAAAATTAACTAATTTAAGCCTACACAAATTTAACCTTTTATAATTGGTGCATATAATCGGAATATTTCGATATCGGTCTAAGTAATTTACTTACTTTGTATCTACATAAGTGTCTACCATAAAATAGAAAAGACATACATAACAAGTCTAAATCCTATAGGATATATATTTAGCATTTTCTACATTCGTATTCATACCCTACCCAAAATGGGCGTTGGTACATTCCTCAATATCCATTTGTATTTTTTTAACCTATATGATATGCTGGCTTTTAGCTTTTATGGTAAACTAGTATAATACATGTGCTTTGCATGTGAACATACATGTTTTAAATTTTAATTTTTTTAAAAATAGTAAAACTATGTGTTAATAAATAAAATTTTATAATAAGATTGCTTAAAAAAAACATATGAATTAATTATTATTGTATAGTTATTATAATTGAATATTTTTTATAATGATCGCTCGGTATTAAATTTGTTTATAAATAAGCCCCTAAATCTAAAATTGTTCTTAAATAAAACTGTTAATTCTATAATTTCTCTTAAATATGGCCCTCCAACTTGAAAGTTGTTAACTTAAATCTAAATTAATTAAGTTGCATTAATATTGCTAGCTTTTTTCCTAGTGTCGTCGAGATAGTTACACTTGATACATACAACATATTGCAGTAGTTACTTCTCATTATAATTATTTAATAGGGTAAGTTCCACTAAATCCTTGTGAACTTTCAGCCATATAAACTTTCAAAGTTACACTAAACCCCTGATGACTTTTATGTTTCAAAGAAGGCTCATAATAACTTTCTGAATTTTACAGATAACCTTGTAATTTAGACCTAGAAAATGGCATAAAAAGGCTTTTTGAAAGTTATCGGCGGTTTGGTGTAATTTATTTAAAAAATATTGGGGGCACTCTACAAAAGTTATTAGGGGTTTAGTGTGATTTCAAAAGTGCATAGGGTCTATTTACTGCAAAATGTTGAAAGTTCACGAGAGTTTACTACAATTTACCTTTTTAAATATTATAATTCTTAGCTCAAGTAATACTATTAAAATAATTATATTGTATGTATACTATAAAATATTTCTTTAATTTAATTTATTAAATTATGCTATTATATAATTTAGTACTATAAATATTTTATAAATTTTTATTATACTATTGTTAACAATTAATAGTATTATTATTAATATTAAATAGTTTTTTATAAAAAGTTTAGTTTTCAATCATTACCAACTATAAATTATTCAATATAATGTAATAATATTTAAGAAAATACTCTAAAAATAATACTAAATTAATATAATACTACAAAAATAGTGTAATTCGTAATTAATGTGATATTATTAAAATAATTATACTTTATGTGATTCAAAATTTATTCTACTTTTTTTACTGCTCATCGAATTATAGTATATTTTTAATAGTATTTAGTAATATATTATTTTATGTATACTATTATTTTAATTATTTTATCATAATTTATAAATAATTATTATAGTATTTTAATTGATTACTACTATTAATTGTGTATACTTATATTATAAATTATTTTATTTTATTATTTTTAAATAATTAATAGTTATAATATTATTGATAATTATAATTGTTTAGGAAGGTAAGGAGGTGCATAATTAATAAGAGGTTATACTTATTTAATAAAAGATTAATTAGAGATAATGGTATGGTTAGAATTTATTACAATTTAAGAGGGTAAAAAATTAAAAGTTTTAACACCCCACTCCTTATTTTATAGTAGTATATAGATATAGATAGATATAGATATAGATATAGATATAGTTTTGGATGAGTACAAAAGTCATTTATTTGGTCAGATTTATTTTATTTAGATAAGTTTATTAGATAGTTTTTTCAAAAGATAGGAAATTCTAACTCTTAAATTGATCTTAAAGACGAGCTTAAAAGGTAGTTCGACAAAAAAATAAGCTCCCCAAATAATCTCTTAGCCAATTCAATGATTGGATTTGGATCAAACTATAAGGGGGTGTTTGTTTCACCAAAAAATTTGGCATTTGGTATGAGTTATAAGTTTTGGGATAAAAAAGTGAGTTTTTTTTTTTGTATTTTGGGGTTCCATATATAGTGTTCGTTTTAAGAAAATTTTTAGAATATTAAATTTTAAAAATGCAAAAAGTGGCCAATTTTTAGAATTTGCCAAATCCTCTCAATTTGAGAGGATTTTGACAAATCCCATAAAATGGGTGTGCTTACCTCTCAATTGGAGAGGATTTAACAAATCCCAATTTTGTTTTTTGTGGAGCAACCTCACCAAGATAGCATATTCATCATATTACAAAATTTTGGCATTTGATAATGCTACAATTTGAGTTTGAAACAAACAAAATATTATAAATTATAGTATTTTAAATCCCAAAATATTAATAAAACAAATAACATTTTAGAAATCTCAACCTATAACAAAACACCTATGGATATCAAATCCTATGGTGAAATCCATATCCTAAAATTATAGGATTTGAAACAAACACCCCCTAATAGGATAATGCAGGCCAATCTTTAGCAAAGCCCATGAAAGACGCAGTGTATTTCACTGACTATCTTCCCGCCACCTCATCGCTTGTTGGGCTTTTGTTGAAAAAATTACAGGCCCATTATTTTTCTATTATTGCTTATTTCCCATTTTCTGGTTGAAGAAGCAGAGGAGGAAGAGGAAGAAGCAGAATCGAATGGGCAACGCACAATCGCCTCCCGCTGACCCTCGCTTCGCCATGGCCAGCAGGTCAAAAGTCAACTCCCCCCCTCATTTGTTTTCACTCAAGGCTTAAAAGTTACATTTTTTTTTCATTTATTGGGGACAAAATTAGGGCATTCTCGAAGCAGGAGCTGGACGATCTGAAAGCTCTCTTCGATTCCCTCGCCGCTCAATCGCAAAGCAACGCCAAGTTCATCTCTTCCTCCGTTTTCCAAGTAATTCAATCGATTTTACGAAACCCTAGTTCAATTTTACCACCTTTGACTGATTCTTGAAATTGTAGGGGTATTTTGGGATTAAAGGCGTGCTTGGTGTTAGGATGTTTGATTTGTTCACTCAGAAAATACTCTAAAAATAATACTAAATTAATATAATACTACAAAAATAGTGTAATTCGTAATTAATGTGATATTATTAAAATAATTATACTTTATGTGATTCAAAATTTATTCTACTTTTTTTACTGCTCATCGAATTATAGTATATTTTTAATAGTATTTAGTAATATATTATTTTATGTATACTATTATTTTAATTATTTTATCATAATTTATAAATAATTATTATAGTATTTTAATTGATTACTACTATTAATTGTGTATACTTATATTATAAATTATTTTATTTTATTATTTTTAAATAATTAATAGTTATAATATTATTGATAATTATAATTGTTTAGGAAGGTGAGGAGATGCATAAATAATAAGAGGTTATACTTATTTAATAAAAGATTAATTAGAGATAATGGTATGGTTAGAATTTATTACAATTTAAGAGGGTAAAAAATTAAAAGTTTTAACACCCCACTCCTTATTTTATAGTAGTATATAGATATAGATAGATATAGATATAGATATAGATATAGTTTTGGATGAGTACAAAAGTCATTTATTTGGTCAGATTTATTTTATTTAGATAAGTTTATTAGATAGTTTTTTCAAAAGATAGGAAATTCTAACTCTTAAATTGATCTTAAAGACGAGCTTAAAAGGTAGTTCGACAAAAAAATAAGCTCCCCAAATAATCTCTTAGCCAATTCAATGATTGGATTTGGATCAAACTATAAGGGGGTGTTTGTTTCACCAAAAAATTTGGCATTTGGTATGAGTTATAAGTTTTGGGATAAAAAAGTGAGTTTTTTTTTTTGTATTTTGGGGTTCCATATATAGTGTTCGTTTTAAGAAAATTTTTAGAATATTAAATTTTAAAAATGCAAAAAGTGGCCAATTTTTAGAATTTGCCAAATCCTCTCAATTTGAGAGGATTTTGACAAATCCCATAAAATGGGTGTGCTTACCTCTCAATTGGAGAGGATTTAACAAATCCCAATTTTGTTTTTTGTGGAGCAACCTCACCAAGATAGCATATTCATCATATTACAAAATTTTGGCATTTGATAATGCTACAATTTGAGTTTGAAACAAACAAAATATTATAAATTATAGTATTTTAAATCCCAAAATATTAATAAAACAAATAACATTTTAGAAATCTCAACCTATAACAAAACACCTATGGATATCAAATCCTATGGTGAAATCCATATCCTAAAATTATAGGATTTGAAACAAACACCCCCTAATAGGATAATGCAGGCCAATCTTTAGCAAAGCCCATGAAAGACGCAGTGTATTTCACTGACTATCTTCCCGCCACCTCATCGCTTGTTGGGCTTTTGTTGAAAAAATTACAGGCCCATTATTTTTCTATTATTGCTTATTTCCCATTTTCTGGTTGAAGAAGCAGAGGAGGAAGAGGAAGAAGCAGAATCGAATGGGCAACGCACAATCGCCTCCCGCTGACCCTCGCTTCGCCATGGCCAGCAGGTCAAAAGTCAACTCCCCCCCTCATTTGTTTTCACTCAAGGCTTAAAAGTTACATTTTTTTTTCATTTATTGGGGACAAAATTAGGGCATTCTCGAAGCAGGAGCTGGACGATCTGAAAGCTCTCTTCGATTCCCTCGCCGCTCAATCGCAAAGCAACGCCAAGTTCATCTCTTCCTCCGTTTTCCAAGTAATTCAATCGATTTTACGAAACCCTAGTTCAATTTTACCACCTTTGACTGATTCTTGAAATTGTAGGGGTATTTTGGGATTAAAGGCGTGCTTGGTGTTAGGATGTTTGATTTGTTCACTCAGAGTAGAAAGGATGGTAGGCTTACTTATGAGGATTTTGTCATCGCGAAGGTAAATCTGAACTTAATGTTGATTTGGAATGTTTTAATTACAGTAAATATATTGTGGTTTGGGGTGTTTGGTAGGAGATATATGAGAAGGGAACTCGCGACGAGATTGAGGAATTTGTTTATCAGTTGTGTGATATCAATGGCGACGGCATCATAAGCAGGTAGTGAAAATTATGCAGTTGTTAGCAAAGAGTTTTGCACCTTTTTTTTTTAAATCAAATTGAGACTTAGCTTATGATATTGTATAACTTTGCTTTAGAATTATAACTTATGATGATTGTAATATGAAGTTTTGAGTAATGGGAAAGATATAGAATGGGAAACGAACTAGGATATAGAGAAAGCTTTCTTGAAAAGGATGAAAAACAAATTGGTCTTTCATACAATTCATCTATGCCTTGTATTCTCATAAGGAAGGAGTTTAAGAAAGAAAAGAGAAATATTATAAAAGATATGATTTTTTTAAACAAATAATTGGTACTATATGAAATGATTTCTTTTAAGTTGACAATAGACAAAAATTTTGAGGAACAAAAACTTATTTGACATTGATTTGAAATGAATGAAATACACAGAAATCATTATTTATAGCCCATGAAAATTAAGAATTTTGTTGTACACTAATTATTTTCCATTGAATAGAGATAGATGAAAATGGACAATATTGTAGGTTATAATTTATGCAAATCGTGAATTTTGAGGAAAGAAACTTAATTGTATATGGTTAAAACAAACGAAAATGGAAGAAAATCATTTGTTATAGCCAATCAAACTTGCACATTTTGAACTACCCCAACTAATTGTCATGAGGTCGAAACAAACAGAAATGGACAAAACTTGTGGGTAATTGCCTATGAAAATCGTGATTTTTGAAGAAGAAACTTAATAATAAATATGCTAGAACGAACGATGAAAATCATGGGTCATAGGTCATGAAAATTGTGATTTTCGAAGCGCGCCAATTATTTGCCTCTTGGTTAAAAGATGTAAATGAGAAAAATTATATATAAAGTGTGCCATGAAAAATTTCAATTTTTAAGAAAGCTAATTAATTGTCATTGAGTTGAAACAGATGAAAATGAACAAAAAATGTGGGTGAAAAGCCGTGAAAATTATGAATTTTGAAGAAAGAAAACTTAATTTTCATTGGCTCGTAGCGTACGAAAATGGGCAAATTTGTGATTTATAGCCCATTAATGCAAGACAATCGTGGACCCTCAATGTAATGCGATTAGGATTTATTAGAATCTTTCCTTTTCTGGTAGGATTATATTTTATTCTATATATTATTCTTTTTAGTTAGGACTTCTTTAGGATTTGATTATGACATCTCTTTCTATTTTAGCTATGATTTTATTTCATTGCATCTTTTAGTTTTGGTAGGGTTTGATTTGATTAGGATTTTGATTTACTTCCTTACCTGTTAGATTTTTTTAGAAATAAGAAATGTAATCTTCCATGAGGAATAAACATTGATGAATAAAAAAATTGAGTTTGAGAATTCTCTCTTGAGCATGTGAGGTGTTCATTGGCATGTGATTTGCCACTTTGGAGTGTGAAGCCCTTGGATGTGAGGCCCCTATGTGTGAGACCTAGTTATTTATCTAATCTTTCTCCACTTTCAATTCTAACCATCCAATATCAATCTTAAATAAAAAAAAAGTTCATGGATGAACAGTAACCCATCAACTATTCATCTATGGGAATAATGATTTGTTACTCCTCGAGATCCGTCGCCACCTGCCTACGATGATGTCACAGTCCTTTGTGTCCGACTACAAACCCCGACAATGACCTTCATTCGAGTATCGTCGTCACCAAATCTCCTCTGACCGACCCTCAATGAGTTATGATCCCTTACCAGCACGACCTTACAATACAGCTCTAGAAAGTTATTGAAGACTTAAAAATCTACCCGCTTCCCCTTTCAGATCCCATTCAGATTCGGATACTCGCCAAAGTATACAATATTGAGAATCTCGTGCTCTACGAGTGGATCTGGATTGGGGTCGATGGCAATACATTTGGGAGCCCTCTACTTTCGGATCGGAGCCCCTGCCTCGATTCACATTACCCATGAAAAATTGTAAACTTTTAAGTACGCAAATTATTTGTCACTGGGTAAAAAAAAAGGAAAATGGACATAATTGTTGGTTAATGGTTGAGCAAATTGTAAAATTTTGAGGAAAGAAAACTTAATTGGCATTAGGTTAGAACTATAAAAAATGGATAAAAATCATGGGTTATAGCTCATGAAAATAGCCATTTCTGAAGTATGTCAATTAATTATCACTAGGTCAAAATAAATGAAAATAAACAAAAATAAGAGTTACAGCTCATGAAAATTGTGAATAATGAAGTATGCCAATTAATTATCATTAGATTGAAACAGATGAACACGGACAAAAATCTTCGATTTTGAAGAAAGAATACTTAATTGCATTAGGTCAAAACGAACAAAAATGGACAATAATCATGATTTATATAGCCTATGAAGACTGAGAATTTTGAAGTGCGCCAATTAAGTGGTATTGGTTCAAAGCAGATAAAAATGGATAAAAATTGTGAATTTTAGAGTATGACATTTAATTGGCCTCAG
Organism: Asparagus officinalis; assembly: GCF_001876935.1. Classification (NCBI taxonomy): domain Eukaryota; kingdom Viridiplantae; phylum Streptophyta; class Magnoliopsida; order Asparagales; family Asparagaceae; genus Asparagus; species Asparagus officinalis. The sequence continues at coordinate 1,318,621 of NC_033802.1, read as the reverse complement.
GTTGAAACAAATGAGAATGGATAAAAATTGTCGGTTAGCTCATGAAACTCGTGAATTTTGAAGAAAAAATGTGATTGCCATTTGGTCGAAATGAACAAAAATAGACAAAAATCATAGGTCATAATAGCTCATGAGTTCATGAAATTTGTGAATTTTCAATAATGCCAATTATTCAGCATGAGTTGAAAGAGATGAAAATAGACAAAAATTATGGGTTTATAGCTTTTGAAAATCGTGAATTAAAGGGAAAACAACTTGATTGTCATCAAGTCGAAAAGAACACAAATGGACAAAAAACATGGGTATATAGCCTATGAAAATTACAAATTTTGAAGTACGCTAATTATTTTTTATTGGATTGAAACAGACAAAAATAAACAAAATTATCGGCTATAGTCCATAAAATTTCGAATTTTGAAGTACACAAGTTAATTGACATTGGGGGGAAGTCGATGAAAATGGAAAAAATATTTAATATAGCCTATGAAAATCACAAATTTTTAAGAAACCAAATTTAGTTGTATTAGGTCTAAATGAACGAAAATGGGTTAATATCATAGGTTATAGCCAACCAAATTGTGAATTCTAAAGTATCCCAATTAATTGCCATTGGGTTGAAATAGATGAAAATGAACAAATTTTTTGGGTTATAGCCCATATGGATATCATGAAGTTTGAAGAAAAAACTTAATTGTCAATATGTCGAAAAGAACAAAAATGAACAACATCGTGGGTTATGACTCATGAAAATTGTGAATTTTAAAGTTTGTCAATAATTTGCCATTGGGTTGAAAGAGATTTAAACGGAAAAAAATTTGTAGGTTATAGGCTAATAAAAATGTGAATTTTGAGGTACATCAATTAATTGTCATTGAATTGAAAACAATGAAAATAAACAAAAATTGTGGTGAATGCCTAAGAAAATCATGAATTTTGAAGAAAGAAAACTTAATTTCCATTGGCTCGAAGTGAACGAAGATGGGAAAAATTATGATTTATAGTCCATGAAAATTATGCACTTTTAAGCACGCAAATTATTTGCCACTAGGTAGACATAAATAAAAATGGATATAATTGTTGGCTAAAGCGTGAGCAAATTGTAAATTTTAAAGAAAGAAAACTTAATTGTCATTGGGTCGAAACGATAAATGATCAACAAAAATTGTGGGTTATAGGCCCTGAAAATTTTATTTTTTCAAGTATGTTAATTAATTGCTACCGTGTCAAAATAAATGAAAGTAAACAAAATTTGAAGTGCGCCAATTATGTGACAATGGATTGAAACAGATGAAAATGGACAAAAATTATAAATTTTGGAGTTACACCAATTAATTGGCCTTGGGTAGAAACAAATGAAAATGGGCAAAAAATGTGGGTTAACTCATGAAAATCGTGAATTTTGGAGAAAAAAATTTAATTGCCATGTGGTTGAAATAAACGAAAATTGTAGGTTATAATAGCTCATGAATTCATGAAATTTGCGAATTTTGAAGCATGCCACTTGTTTACCATTGGGTTGAAAGAGATGAAAATGAACAGAAATTATGGGTTATAACCCATAAAAATCATGAATTTTAAAGAAAAGCAACTTAATTATCATTAGGTCGAAACGAACACAAATGGACAAAAAAACATGAGCACATAGCTCATAAAAATTACAATTTTTTAAGTACACTAATTATTTATCATTGGATCGAGATAAATATAGACAAAAATATGGGTTGTATTTATTCCATGAAAATTACAAAATTTTAAACTACAATTAATTGCTATTGGGTGGAAACAGATGAAAACAGACAAAACTATTTATTATAGCTCATGAAATCGTGAATTTTTAAGAACAAAACTTAATGGCATTGAGTCAAAATAAACGAAAATGGACCAATATCGTGGGTTATACCCAACCAACTTGCCAATTCTAAAGTAACCCAATTAATTGCAATTGGGTTGAAACTGATGAGAATAAACAAAAATTGGGTTATAGCATGTGAAAATCGTAAATTTTTAAGAAAAAGTTTAGTGGTTAATATGTTGAAATGAACGAAAATCATTATAACTCATGAGAATTGCAAATTTTGAAGTGTGTTAATTATTTTCAATTGGGTTGAGAGAGATGTAAATGGAAAAAATTATAGGTTATAGGCCATGAAAGTTAAAAATGTTGAAGTACGCTAATTAATTGCCATAGAGTTGAAACAGATGAAAATGAACAAAACTATGGGTGAAAGCCCATGGAAATCATGAATTTTAAAGAAAGAAAACTTAATGTTCATTAGCTCGAAGCGAACGAAGATGGGCAAAATCGTTCTTTATAGCCGATGAAAATTGAGAACTTTTAAGTACGCAAATTTAGCATTGGGTAGAAACAAATAAAATTGGACATAATTATTGGTTGTAGCAAATCATGAATTTTGAGGAAATAAATCTTAATTCCTATTGGGTCGAAATGATAAAAATGGATAAAAATCATCGATTATATATAGTTTATGTTAATTAATTGCCACTGGCTCGAAACAAATAAAAATGGACAAAATTGTGGATTATAGCGTATGAAAATTGTTAAATTTGAAGTATAGCAATTAATTGCCCTTATAGCAATTAATTGCCCTTGGGTCAAAACAAATGAAAATGGAGAAACTCGTTTAATATAGACCATCAAAATCGTGAATTATGAAGAAAAAAAGTTAATTGTTATTGGGTGTAAATGAATGAAAATGGACGAAAATCATAGGAGTCAATGAAAATTGCGAATCTTGAAGTACACCAATTATTTGTCATTGGGTTGAAACCGATGAAAATGGATAAAATTGAGGGTTATAGGCCATGAAAATTACGGATTTTAAAGTATGCCAATTAATTGACATTGGCTCGAAACAGATGAAAATGGGTAAAAATTGTGAGTCATAGCTCAATAAAAATGGAGAATTTTGAAGTACGCTAATTGTTTGCCGTTGAGTTGAAAGAGATGAAAATAGACAAAGGTTATAGCCCATGAAAATCATCAAATTTGAGAAAATAAAACTTAATTGTTATTAGGTTGAAATGACCGAAAATGGACAAAAACATTGGTTATAGCATATGAAAATTGCAAATATTGAAGTATGCCAATTAGTTGTCATTGGTCGAAATTGATGAAAACGGACAAAATTTGTGGGTTATAGTCAATTAATTGTCATTCGGTCGAAACATATGAAATGAAAAAAAATGGAAAATCGTGGTTTTATTTAATTGCCTGTTCTAAATAGTATATTTCATTATATCTTATGCATAATTAAATGTTAAGAGGCTGTCTTCAAAAGTACTTGAAAATTTGATGATGATTCTACATCTTATTTTCCATGCAGATTTTATACTATCCTTCCCTCTAAATCTAGCTAAATTTATTCAATGTTACTGGAGTTTTCTGCTACTTGAATTTCACTACACTTCTGGAAAATATTTCCTGTCCATTTTTGTCTCAAACTCATGCATCTCTGCATTTATTTACTACGCTCAGCTAAGTTTATGTTTGAAAATTATCAACTGGCTCGCACCAAAATGTTCTGTTTCATTAAAATATTTAGCATTTTATCAGGATTTAAACCATCTCTACTTACTCATTTGCTAAATCATTGAATGATCTTTCAGGTCTGATTTGGAAGCAGTTATGCATTTCATATATGATACTATATTCTCCCCTGATGGTGCTCAACCTTGCTTGAGCTCCGGTCGGGATACTATGGAAGTATTTCTCAGTGCTGCAACTTTATCCAAGGAAGTTGAAGGAACAGAAAGCCGCATGTCCTTTGTGGATTTTAGGAATTGGTGTAAAATACTGCCATCCGTGGGAAAGTTTCTTGGGAGTTTGTTGATTTCACCAGATTCAGGTATTGTTATTTTTTCTTGGGAGACAAGGCTCTGATCACATTAGTGCTTGGTGCAAATTATTGAAATTATCACTGCAAAAGAATGCTTTCAGAAGGGCCTAGGAATAGAATCAGAATTCCATCAACCCAGTTATATCATTTTTTGTGAACAACAGAACCCACCAAATGGGCAGATTCGTTCCTTGAGCTTGACGTATTGCATGAACTGAATTTGGCTTTACCTCCTTGGCGTCTTATTGAAGAGTTAATCCTATCCAGCTATATTTGCAGCATTTCCTTCCATAATAGCACCCAGTAGTCCAAGAGAAGCTTGGCAGATGAAGTCCAGATACCCTTCAGTAACAGTCAATAAATATTGTTTTTCTTGATGGTCATATTTTCATCTAGGGATGTCCTTTTGGAAGTTAACTTGTATTATGCATTGCAACATGGTACTGTGGCATAACATTTTATAAGATGATCGCAAAATATGCCCTTGTTATCTTACTGATATTTGATGGAGATTTCTGCACTTTAAGCATGAATTAGAGTACCCATTGACTTATCTTTGTTGTAGGTAGACCAGGTTTTCAGGTTCCTTACCTGCACCATCCAGAAAAACTGAGTCATGATTTGCTAAGCTTAAGGAAAGAATACGCCTGGCACATTGGAGGAGCCCTTGCTCAACAAGAGTTGGAGGAATGGAAGCTCTTATACCACAGTGCTATACATGGACTTAGTTTCAACACTTTTATGGCCCATATAACGTGAGCATATTTATTTCCAATAGTTTGTTAGATATGATCATTATAATCCCTTTCAGTATCAGTTTGTGCAATGTGTTATAAATTGGATCGCAGATTTCATTATGAATCTAGATAAATGTAAGTATTATTTACGTTAACATACTGCGATGGCTGCATCTGCAGCGTTCTTAAACAAAGAAGCAGCATTGTTTGGTATAATGTACTGTCATCCTGTTATTATTTACTAAATATAATTTTGGCGTGAAAGTAATTTGAGGACTAAATGGCTCTATGGTTGATGTATATACCAAAAACAGTTTACTATTTTTTTTTCTGTAAGATTAGGAAATGATAGATCGTTTTATCAATTAGGTGTAGGATTACATGTAAATGATGAATCCATTTCACTTACTACTTGAATCATTTGCACACTACTGAATGTAATCCATTTTCCTAATATGTGCAGTAGTGGAGATGGCCCAACCATTCTGGTTATAAAAGATACTGAAGGTTACATATATGGAGGATATGCCTCTCAGCCTTGGGAGAGGCAAAGTGACTTTTATGGTGATATGAAGTCTTTTCTCTTTCAGTTGTATCCCCAGGCATCAATATTCCGGCCTACAGGAGCGAACAATAATTTGCAATGGGTAATTATCTATTTTAAGTTTCCTTCACATGTTATCTGCCCCTCATATCAAAGGAAGATTTGCGTTATTCTCTTCTGGTAATTTACTACAACGTGTTGGAAATAATTTTAGATTTCTGATACTTTGCTTTTGGTAGTGTGCCCTGAATTTCAGCTCAGATAGCATTCCTAATGGTGTTGGCTTCGGTGGCAAAGCAAACCACTTTGGCCTCTTTCTCTCTGCAAACTTTGATCAGGGACACACTTTCGAGTGCACCACCTTCAGCAGTCCTTGTTTGTCCAGGACGAACAAAATAAGGCCTGAGGCAATTGAGTGCTGGGGAATCCAAGTGAAAGGTCTGGAGAATGAACAAAATGATGCTATCAAAGAAACTGTTCTAGAGAGATTCAAAGAGGACAGGAACATGCTCAAGATGGTTGGATTAGCGAATTCAAGCGAGTGATTTTTTACGAACAATGTTGCTGGTAATTTTCACACCACTCTTGAAATTTACTTACACATCACAACTGAAAACCTACTGTCTGTTTGATTTTCAATTTGATTAGCAAGAAGGTTGTAGCTTTTGTCTCCACTTACTGCAGGAGAAGCAGTGCTTCATAATGGCATATATGATGCATGCCTCGGCTTTGAAAACATGCAATATATTGCTGAAGAAACATCAAAAGATGGAGGTTTGCGGTCTCAATTTAAAACAGAGAGCAAGTGTTGTAGATTTTGTAATTATGACTTGGAGTTATGCTTGATCGTACCAGTGTATATCTAAGCTACGAGAAACTGCGAGTGTATTGCCAATCTATTTACCAACTATGGGTGTACATAGCTGATAGGGAGTATTGTTTTTCAAGGCCAGTAACGTTATTCTTTCTAATGTATTATTATGCTTAAGCCGGATTAGTTGATTTATTTGCGGTATGCGCATTGCAAAATTTAGACTGTATCATGCTAGTGTCTCAATGCACAATATGAGAACATAATTTCAGGTTAAGATAAAAGGATAATATTATTAAATGGATAATTTTATTAAGGGTCACCTTCTGTATTATGTTTATTAGTTATTTTTCTAACTTTTTTTTATTAGCAAATACACTCCGTGAGCCTTATAGACACCGAAACCAAGATTTACCTGCAGAAATGTATTAAGTAGTTTAGTAGTTTAGACGTATCATGCAGTAGGTTGCGAATGGTTCCCACAATCTTGGGTTCAACTCCCGGTGGTTTCATTAAAAAAAAAAAGAGGTATCCAGTAGTTTAGAGGTAAACATGAATAACTTTAATAATAGTTCAAAGAGGCGAGGGTCCGACGCCAAGATGTATCGGCAACTATCCCTTTTATTAAGATAAATAATGGAGAACAACAATGTCGTGCCCACGCTAACGTAGAAATTGAACAATTTCATAGTCAGATACTTTTTTTTGATTGACAGTGAAGAATAGGTGAAAACATTGCTAAAGCTATAATGTATATACTCGAATAATTTAATAGTCAAATATGATAGAGAAGAAGAGGTGAAGACATTGCAAAACTTGGAAGTAAAAGCATAAAACGCTTATTCATCAGTTTTTGCGGTAACCGAACTCAAGTACAGATAACATCTCTATCAAGCCTCTTGCTTGAAGAGACCAAATGAATTATTCACAGCAGTAAACCCCCCATCAACCACAAAATTATGCCCACTCACATACTTAGACTCATCACTCCCGAAATAAACTGCAGCCTGCGCTATATCCTCCGCTTTCAACACGGCCCCTCTCTTCAAATTCGCCATCCCACAAATCCAATCCTCAATGCTCCCCCCTTCAGTCTCGAAAAACCCCTTTGACATTGGTGACGCGATCAGGAACGGCGATATACAGTTAACTCTGATCCCGTACTGCCCGAGCTCCGCCGCTGCGTTCTTCGTAACCCCCAGTGCTCCATGTTTCGCTGCCACGTACCCGTAGGGAGCCATTCCTCCGACCACTGTGCACACACTCCCGTTGTTTATGATGCTTCCCTTTGTGCCTGCTGCCACCATCGCACGTGCTGCGTGCTTCGTGCCGAGGAAGACTCCAGTGCAATTGACAGTGATCGCACGTTCGAACTCTGAGAGCTCGGCGTCCATGATTTTATTGCAGGGCTTGTCGATAACACCTGCATGCAGCAGCTACGCTGAGTAAATCCAGAAGAAACAACTGACGCTGGTTATTGTTGAACACGGTACCTGCGTTATTGAACATTATGTCAAGCTTCCCATACTTGGCAAGGGTAAAGTCTACAGCATTCTTGACATCGGATTCATTTGAAACATCACAGTGAACAAAGGTGACATTGTCGTCATAGCTGATGTCAGCACAGAGGGCTCGCCCGAGGTCATCTTTGATATCAGCGATGACCACCTTAGCACCGTGGTGGCAGTAGAGCTTGGCAGTGGCCGCACCAATCCCTGCGGCACCTCCTGTAATTATTGCCACCTTGCCTTCTAATCTGCAAGAACAAAGCCAGAACAGAGGAGGAAGGCTGCATTAGGTAGCTGACAGCCAACATACAACTTAGTCACGTAAGAGTATAAAATAACAATGCTCAACTCTACAACAACTTCAGAGTTTTATGCAATGAGCGAGACTTCAAGACAAAATTGGAGCAATTTAGATACAAATCCAATCATACATGCATTTAAAACATATGTTGTAGTATAAAATAGTCCAGTTTTCGGTCCAAAAAAGGAAAGTACTTAAAGAGATGGGAGCTTTGTGAAATGAATCCTAGAGAAACAATCAAACGAGTATGTCAACAGAGAATTACCTCTTTCCAGAGGCTGGAGAGGGTGCGTTACCATTCGGCAAGGACATTTTTGAGATATGTAAGTAGATAATCTCCTCTATGGTTGTTTGAGCTTTGTTTTGGGATTATCCTATTTATAGAAAGAAATGGAAGTATAGAGCATGTGCTTTGTGGTTGGTAAACTGTTCTATATCATTTTTCAAATTCAAGCTCATTGATTATCACTGCCCCCAAAGTTTGAAGAAGTAGGCGAAGACTTTAGAATTTAAAAATCTTTGCTTACTAAGTTGTCACATGATCCTATCATCAACTTAAACGAAACCTAGAGAAGTCAGAAGCAACTAGCAAAGGTGTTAGTAATTTGGGCACTCATTGAGTAGGGTCTGCAATAAGTACCATGTGCATGCTAATATGAGGTTCTTAAGCCATAACAAACATTATAATATAGTCATTATCCTATAATAAACTCAATGGCAAAACTTGGATGACTGAAGAAAAGGGATTCGTGCATCTGGCATCAAAGACTTCTGGTAAAGACTTTGTTCATAGTCTCATCAGATGTTATTCAAAGGTTATTATCCTATTACATACACAAATTAGATATGATACACAAATATATAGAGTACTTTAACTTATGAAATCAATAATCAATAACCTATACTCCATGATTATGAGATCTTTATCCAAATCCAGTGATACTTTTGCATCATATAATCATAATAAATTTCAAGGGCAAGAAACAAGTGTATAGTTATACAAAGACATGACCTGGATACCGATCCTATAAGACATTAATCCAACTAGCTTTTGCACGGACAAGCTTCACTTTTTTAAAGAACTTATCACTTATATGCATGAAACGAAAGGAAAAGTGGCATAATCACCACAGTAAAGAGCATAATCTGTGAGTGGCCCATGCTGTGAGTGGAAACAAGCATGGGGGGGGGGGGGGGGGGGGGCACAAGTACAATGCCCCTATTCTGCCCATGCACACAGCCTCATACCTCCCATGCTCTCTTAGTTTAGCCCATACTCTCTCTTGCCATAAATAGAGAGGAAGAGAGAAGGGAAAAAGGGTGGGGGAAAAATCTTAAGAGGAGGAAAAGAGAAGAGAGAGGAAGAGAAAACTTGTATAAGTTTGGTTATTTTTCTTCATAGTGAAACCCTCCTCCCGTAGACGTAAGTAAGTTTGCCGAACCACGTAAATGTCGTGTCTGTATTGTCTTAACTGTGAGTTTGTCATTGCTTGTAGGTTCCCTCGATATTTCAGTCCTAGAACTGATGAGAGGAAGAGTGTATATTTCACTTTGTTAAAATATTTTACTTTCTATTCTAGTTTCCTTTGAGAAACAAGAATATGGAGGTTGACTTGTGCTTTTGTGACAACAAAAGTCAGGGCTCTCTCTCAGATGATATCGCTTCCGCGGCGTGAGGACGTGTCTCCGCGTCCAATAATTGGTATCAGAGCCCTTTATTCAGATTGGAGGTGGTAAAATTTCTAATCTAAGGTGGTGCTTGATTATTGTGTGGTGAACACAAGGTATTTGTTGGAATTCCTGAGAAGCGGATTTATTTATACAAGCAGAGAATGACGTCAACAAGTAAAACAGTTAAAGTTAGAAAGTACGAGATCGAAAAGTTTAATGGGAAGAATGATTTCTCCTATTGGAGGATGCAGATGAAAAACTCGTTGATTTCGCAAAAGTTGCACAAAGCTTTGGCGGGAAAAAAGAAGCACAAGGACATGTCTGATGAGGATTGGGAAGAGCTAGATTTGGAAGCACAAGCGTCGATTATCCTATGTCTTGAAAGTGATGTGGCTTTTTTGGTGGATGGAGAGGAAACGACTGCGGGCGTGTGGTTAAAGTTAGAGGGCACCTTCATGACGAAGAGTCTAACGAACCGGATCTATTTAAAATCCAAATTGTACACTTACAAGATGGAGGAAGGCTCGTCAATCCGGGAGTATATCAACAAGTTCGATAGGATCTTATCGGATTTGAAAGACATTGAGGTGACAGTGGAAGACGAGGATCAAACACTTCTACTACTTCTATCTCCGCCGAAGTCTTATGAGAATCTGGTTCAAACACTGATGTTTGTGGGTGATAGTTTGTCTATAGATGAGATTAGAATGACGCTTCTAGCGGATGATATTCGAAAAATTACAACTAGTGATGTGACCACTGGTGGTAACAAAGAACAAGCGCATGGGTTTTTGCAAGGGTAATGAGTGAGGAAAAAGCAAGAGAGGAAAGTCTAGATCAAAATCAAGATCTCTTGCGGAAAGACCGTATTTCAAATGCGGTAAGCTAGGGCATTTCAAAATCAATTGTCCTAATAAGAGAGTAGGTGGGAAGAAAAACAACAATAAGACTGAAAGACGAGAAGGCAAGAAAAATACGAGCCACGCTTCAGGGGAATGGAGCGATAAGAAATGCTATGTCGTCACGAATGATGAGGATACCTCCGGAAAGTGGATACTTGATTCTGATTGCTCTTACCACATGTGTCCAAATAGAAAGTGATTTACTACCTACAGGAGCATTGATGGTGGAACCGTATTGATGGGGAACAACCATGCTTGTAAAACGGTGAGGCTAGGTGATACCAAGATCCAGATGCATGATGGAGTGGTTCGAACCTTGACGGATGTAAGGCACGTTCCCGACTTGCGAAAGAATCTTATCTCAATTGGTGCTTTGGACTCCGGGGGTTGTAAGATTGTAACAGAGAACGGAGCGAAGAGGGTTGTTCGGAGTTCCTCAGTAGCGATGAAGGGCATTCGTCACGGTAACCTATATACTCTCTTGGGTACGACGGTGACGAGAGATGCAGCTGTTGGAACTGATGGAAGTGGTGAGACCTATATAAGCACACACGGTTATGGCATAGGCGGCTTGAGCACATGTCAGAGAAGGGTCTAGCTAAGCTCGGTAAGGATGGTTTGTTGAAGAATTTGAAGAAGCCTTGCATGAATTTTTACGAGGACTGCGTGTATGAAAAGGCACACATGGTCTGATTTCTGACAAGCAATCATAAGAACAGAGGGATACTAGATTATGTGCACACGGATGTTTGGGGTTCGGCTTCGATAATTTCCAAGGGTGGTTCTAGATATTTTGTCTCATTCATAGATGATCATTCGAGATATGCTTGGATTTATTTTCTGAAGTATAAGAATGAGGTATTTGGGACATTTAAAAAGTGGAAGGCGATGGTTGAGAACATGATAAAAAAGAAATTGAAGACATTGAGATGTGATAACGGTACAGAGTATACAGATGGTGCCTTCAAGGAGTTCTGTGATCAGGAGGGGATTACCAGACACTGGACAGTTAGATCTACACCACAGCAAAATAGGATCGCGGAAAGATTAAACCGAACACTGCGGGAGAAAGCAGTGAGTATGCGATCATATGCTGGTTTGGGCAAAGAATGATGGGCAGAGTCAATTGCTACAGTTTGCTATATTATGAATCGATCCCCACATTAGACATTGGACAGTGATACACCCTATCGGGTGTGATCAGTGGAGCATACAGATTACGATAGGCTCCGAATTTTTGGGTGTACCGCCTACTATCACGTCAACGAGAGAAAGCTTGACGCGAGGATCAAGAAGATAATTTGCTTGGGTATGCAAATGGTATAAAAGGCTATTGCTTTTGGTGTACAGAAGATTCAAAGTTCGTGATCAGCAGAGATGTTACCTTTGATGAGAAGTCCAAGATTGCTAGGGTGTCTAGGGATGATGGTGTTGAGACTGTTGGGAATTCTAAGTCTCAGGTTATTGAGATAGAACCTAAAGACCAACCAGGTTCTAGTCGTGTTCAAGTGGGAAATCAGGTAGATGATAAGCTTGAGCAGGAGAATGTTCAACAGGAGAATACACATGCATTACAACAACAGCAGCTCGAGGATAGCTTAGCTTCCACTAGGCCAAAGCGAGCATATAAACAGGAATAGAAGCTGGTGGCTGATCAACCCCTGAAGCACTATGGGCAGGTTAATTTGGTCGAGTACGGAGGAAGATGAGCTGGTCTCCTTCAAGAAAGCTATTCGGGATAGAGATAGCGAGAGCTGGTTGGCTGCGATGGAGGAGGAGATGAAATCTCTCCGAAAGAACCAAACATGGGAGGTGGTCTCATTGCCCGTAGGAAAGAAAGCTATAGGTTATAAGTGGTTGTATAAAAGAAAGGAAGATTCTTCAGAGCTCGGTGGTACGAGATACAAGACGAGGCTAGTGGCTAAGGGTTTGCACAAAGAGAGTGTGTGGATTACAATGAGATATTTTCTCCAGTGGTGAAACACACTTCTATTCGGGTGCTATTGAGTATTGTTGCTCATGGTGATCTTGAGCTGGAACAACTCGATATCAAAACGACCTTCTTACACAGAGACTTGGAGGAAGAAATCTATATGCATCAGCTTAAGGGTTATAAGGTTGAAGATAAGGAGAATCATGTATGTCGCTTAAGAAAATCACTTTATGGATTGAAACAATCTCCTCGACAGTGGTACAAGCGATTTGACTCCTTCATGCTAAGACATGGGTTCTCCAGAAACGATTATGACTGTTGTGTCTATATTCGAAAGCTTCGGGGAGGTGATTATATCTATCTTCTTTTGTATGTGGATGACATGCTTATTGCTTCTAAAAGCAAGATGAAGATAGATAGGCTAAAATCTCAACTTGGTAAAAAGTTCGAGATGAAGGACATGGGCGTTGCAAGGAAAATACTGGGTATGAAGATTAGAGGAGAGCGGTCGAATCAGCGATTGTTCTTGAGTCAGAAGGGTTATATAGAGCGGATGATCGCGAGGTTCGAGATGCAAAGTGTTAAGTCGGTGGATACTCCATTGACTCCACACTTTAGGCTTTCAGACAAACAATCTCCCACTACAACAAAAAAAAGACACACATGGAGCATGTACCTTATGCTAGTGCAGTTGGCAGCTTAATATATGCAATGGTGTGTACACGCCCAGATATTTCATAGGCGGTCAGTGTGGTCAGCAGATTCATGGTGAATCCGGAAAAGATGCATTGGGAAGCAGTAAAGTGGATCTTGAGGTACTTAAAGGGTACCGTTGATACGGGTCTGTGTTTTGATGGAGATACGTGTCAGATTGATGGATTTATTAACTCTGATTATGCGGGCGATCTAGATAGACGACGATCTACTACTGATTATGTATTCAAGATACATGAGGCTCTAGTTAGTTGGCAATTGATGTTACAGGCTATAGTGATACTTTCTACTACAGAGGTCGAGTACATGATCATGACGGAGGGAGTGAAGGAAGCATTGTGGTTGTAGGATCTTCTAGATGATTTGGGGATTGAGCAGGAGAACGCGAACTAGTGGTGCGACAGTCAGAGTGCGATTCACTTGGCGAAGAATCAAGTTCATCATGCTCGTACCAAGCATATCTCAGAGTGCGATTCACTTGGCGAAGAATCAAGTTCATCATGCTCGTACCAAGCATATCGATGTCAGGTATCATTGAATCAAGTTCATCATGCTCGTACCAAGCATATCGATGTCAGGTATCATTTTGTGCGGGATGTCATAGAAGAAGGTAATATTTCTCTCATGAAGGTGCACACGAATGAGAATTCCCCAGGCATGTTAACCAAGATGGTGACAAGCAGTAAGTTTCAGCATTACTTGAACTTGCTTCATATCAGTTCGTGTTGATTTGCCCGTGAGGACATGGCCCTGTAGGATGGTGATGGGGGTGAGGTGGAGACTATGTTGGAGAATAATTATAGAACTACGGTTAGTTTGATTCCGGTGGAGGGTATGTAGGCAGCCGCGGTATAGTGACACAGCTGGTTTGACATGATTTGGTCTTTCATATCACTCTGGTGGTGTTCGTGGGACTTCTTTTGATGTTCGTTCAAAATTTAAGGTTTATCAAATGATGAACGAGATGAAGAATTGTGAGTGGCCCATGCTGTGAGTGGAAACAAGCATGGGGGGGACACAAGTACAATGCCCCTATTCTGCCCATGCTCACAGCCCCATACCTCCCATGCTCTCTTAGTTTAGCCCATACTCTCTCTTGCCTATAAATAGAGAGGAAGTGAGAAGAGAAAAATGGTGGGGGGAAAATCTTGAGAGGAGGAAGAGAGAAGAGAGGAAGAGAGAGCTTGTATAAGTTTGGTATTTTTCTTCATAGTGAAACTCCCTTCCCGTGGACGTAGGCAAGTTTGCCAAACCACGTAAATCTCGTATCTGTATTGTCTTAACTGTGAGTTTGCCATTGTTTGTAGATTCCCTCGACATTTCAGTCCTAGAACTGATGAGAGGAAGAGTGTATATTTCACTTTGTTGAAATATTTCACTTTCTATTCTAGTTTCCTTAGGAAGAGTGTATATTTCACTTTGTTGAAATATTTCACTTTCTATTCTAGTTTCCTTTGAGAAACAAGAATATAGAGGTTGACTTGTCACTTTGTTGAAATATTTCACTTTCTATTCTAGTTTCCTTTGAGAAACAAGAATATAGAGGTTGACTTGTGTTTTTGTGAAAACGAAAGCCAGGGCTATCTCTTAGGTGATATCGCTTCTGCGACGTGAGGACGTGCCTATGCGCCCAACATAATCAGATGGTTGTTCTAAAATTATTAGGAAATCAAACTAGACCACGAGGATAAGATATAGAGAAATTTGTCCTTAGGCCTCTCTTCTTTCTTGATTTCTTTTAGGACTTTGGAACCAACAATTCACCCTATCAATCCTCTTATAGAATGTTGCAAACTGAAAATTTCTATAGTTAATGTCTAAAATTTTGTGAAAGGAAGGAAGTTAGACTGAAAAGTTTCTACATTTAGTGAAAGATTTTGTATCAGGATAAAGAGAGGTTAACAAGGTGAATTATCAATTGGAAAGGCCTAAAAGAAATTGAAAGGTGTATGGTTGCAGAAGAAAATTGTTACCTCATGAAGTTCAAAAAGTAGGAAATTTCCTACCGCGGAGGAGACTGTAATTTTGATACAAGTAAACAATACTAACATGAGATTTAGAGAAAAAAGATACCTGCTGTTCTATTCACCCATTAAGAAACTAACGATCACTGGGAGAAGTTACCAAGCAACTCTTTTCAGAAACTCCAAGTCCTTTATCCTCTTTGTACGTAACTGGCAAATTAAAATTAAACATTATGATTCATAAGACTATTAAAGAATAAGATGGCAAAACAGTAGTTTTTAGGTGTAATTACCTGTTCCACACAGCAACAGAGGCTTCAATCTTCTTTTTGATTGATACCAATATTTCCTTTATCCATTAAAATTTCCTCATACAATCATGAATTGTCAATGCACAAAAAAGCCACACATGTACATGAATGTGATCAATTCAAGCCGATCCAAATATCTGACCAAGGCAACATAAACTTACTTGTGCTAATTTATAAAATATCCAATGATCAAGGGTAAAACAATTCATGGGGCATCCTGTAGCATAAATGACACCATATCAAAGTAATGGCATAATCTCACAATGTCTCAGCAGGACATGTCCTTAAACCTTGGGTTAGCTAGGGCTGTAATTTGAAATTTCATTATGTGATACTCAGCATGTAGCACTAAGATTGTTCTCCTCAAAATGTGAAAGGCAGAACATTTAGCACCTAAATCCATGTATGGCCTGGTATCTTTCTTAACCCTTTCCTCCTCATCACAGCCCTTAATTGCAAAACATTTGCCCATCTACCATTTGCCGCGTAGATATTCGACAACAAAACATAATTACCTGTACTGTGTGGCTCAATTTCAAAAAGCTTCTGTGCAGTAAGCTCTCCAAGCTCACTGTCACAATGTATTCTGCAAGCCCCCAACAATGCCCCCAAAACACCAGCATGTGGCTCCATAGGCATCCTTTGTATAACTTCATCAGCCTCTTTTAAGTGCCCAGCTCTCCCCAAGAGGTCAACCATACATGCATAATGGTCTTGAGACGGTTCAATCATATATTCATTCTTCATCATCTCAAAATAATGCTTCCCTTCTTCAACTAAACCAGCATGGCTACATGCATTAAGAATCACAGTAAAGGCAACACCATCAGGCAAAACCCCTTCTTTAAGCATTCTAGAGAAGAGTCCTACAGCTTTATCTCCGCACCCGTGAAGAGAATAGCCTTGCATCATTGAGCAATACATGAACAAGTCCCTGCTACGCAATGACTCAAACAAATGAGCGGCTCTTTCCATGTTACCACACTTTGCATTCATGTTTATCAATGCAGCGGACACATGGGTTCTCTTGACATCAATCTTGCTTCGTGTGATATATGAGTCCACCCATTTTGCAAATGAGAGGCCACCCAATTGAGAACATGCCGACATCAAACCTACCAAAATGTGTTCATCGGGTTTAATGTTATTACCATACATCTCAAGAAATATCTTTATGGCTTCTGCAGGATGTCCATTTTGAGCATAACCCGATAGAATAGACGACCATGAGAACACATCTCTATGATCCTTTCCTAGTTCAAATATGGACCTCGCAGTTGTCATGTCCCCAATTTTCGCATACCCATCAATCATTGAAGTAAAAGTAACCGAATTCTTCTCGGTCATATCATCAAACAAACTTCTTGCATTGACCATGTCCCGAACCTTCACATACCCATCGATCATCGCATTCCAAGTAACCACATTTCTGATTGGCATTTCATCAAACAGCTTTCTAGCCGAACTCAAATCGCCAAAACTTAAGTACCCAACAAGCATTGAAGTCCAAGACACCACATTGCCATCTGGCATTGCATCAAACACCTTCCGGGCATCATCGAGCTGCCTGCATTTCCCGTAGAAATCGACCAACTTCGCCTGCAGATACACATCAGAATCCAACCCGCAACGGACAATGCAGCAGTGGAGAGAAGACCCAAGCGAGAGATTTCCCGCATCGGAGCAAGATTTGAGCAGAGAAGTGAAAGTATAGCCATCGGGGAGAAGAGGGCAAGTGTTCAGCAAGAGATTGAAGAGAGAGAAAGACTCAGAGAGGGGGGATCCATGATCACAGTGGGCTTTTAGGAGAGCATTGTAGAGATAGAGATTTGGTTCGGAGACGCGATTGAAGACTGAGACGGCGTAGTCGAGAGCAGAGAAGGAGTTGCAGAGGACGAGAAATCGAGAAATGAAGAATGGGTGCTGCTGGAATTGGTTGAGGATGATGTGGGTGTGGATCTCTTTGAGGGATCGAAGAGTCCTGCAGGAGCTCAGCAGAGTGTAGATTGAAGGAAGAGGACGCATTCGCGCGCTTTTTTTTGGTTGTTTCTTGAAGTTTTGGATCTTTGAAGCTATTTCTCGCCACTGGTTTATGTTGACGCTATCAAATCCTCGGTCGGAATCCTTGATTCAAATCTTAACTTTAATAGTTTTTTGAAGGGTTTTTTTTAGATATTAGTTCCTTTCATGTTTAGTAATTACATATTAGTCCCTTACATATTTAAAATTGTATATAGTCCCTCAATCCTATAGGATCTTGCAAAATGACCCCTCTTTTAATTTTTCCAGTTAAAAAGCTAACCAAGGTTTAAGCCAACAACTGCAATCAGCGAACTACCCCTCTCTGTCTAATGTTTCAATTCTTCGTAAAGCTCAGCTTTGAGTTAGGGTTCTCTTCTAACCATCAGCGAAGCAAGTGGGTTTGGGTTTAAACCCATTGAGAAATGAGTTTGAGAACATAATAGAAGGGTAAAACAATCATTTCATCTCCAACAGTTAGACGGAACAATCCCCTCGAATCTAACGCGTGTTAACTAAAAGGACTATTTTGCAAGGTCCTATAAGACTTTTGGAGTATATAAGTATTGCCGTAAACAAAATGAGGATACATAAATGAAAGTTTCATAAACTGTGGGGTATATAGATAGAGGGTATTTAAGTGCAAGAAACAAGTGAAGGGTATTTAGGCGCAATGTAGTTGAGACGCAATGGTGTTTAAATGCGATTAAGCCCAGAACCGACGGCAAGCTGAACAATATATAATACAGGGACATGATAATAAAATTAATTCGGTTGGCCCTCCAATGCGGCAAACTTTCCTCTTTCTTTTTTCATTCCCCCCATTTCAGCTTCCTTCTTACGGATGACACCCCGTCCGCTATCAAACAGTCACCGTTAATAAAAAAAATTCTTTTATAATTATTTTGAAATTAAGACATATTTTTGATGGTGGGGAATATATTCAACGATTTGTAACCTCGTTAGTTTATTTCTTTTCTCCCTTTTCCTTTCAACCAAATAATTTTTCTATCAACTTTGCATCTTAGCCCTCTTGGCTATCGCTGCTATCGATCAACACACCTTCCCCCAATTTTTGTCAGTCTTAATCTATATCCCGAAGATACTCAGTATAATTTGGTTAAAAACTTTATCGATCCAATGCATCTATAATTTTAACCCCTAACAAAACCCGAAGATTGTTTGGTGATAAAATTATCCATATTGGATTACAGTTTTTTAATTATGCCTCATCTTTGGAGGGAAAATGACTTTGAACTGTTTTTATTAAAAAAAAATTATTTTTGAGTCACATTATTTATGTTGGATATTTTTAAAGAAAAGGCAATTTTGCCTTAATAAATTCTAATAAATTTTTGTAATTAAAATATGCAATTAAAATATGTTTTAATGTGTTTTAATTTGTAATTAAAATGGCCATAATGACTATACATTATGACGAACGTTACGAAATTTATTGAGGGATTTTGTAACGGCTCTTTTCAACCCCTATATAAACAACATATGTTGAGCTCAAGAAAAATGAAGAAAAATGTGGAAAACTTATCTTGTTTTCTTTTCTCCTCTACATATCATTTTCATCTATACTTTAGTTTTACTTTATGGGCAACTTCTTCATCTGAGCTGAAGCTCTGCACTCTCGCCCGAGTGCAGAGGCCGGGCCGTTTCCGGGGGTTTTTACCGCTAGGGGAGAAGGGATCATCTGCGCCAGGGCGATAGGCGGGTCCTCAATCTTCTAGGGCAGTGTTTACACGACTGCTCCCGTCAGGCCTGTTTCTCTAATTTATATTATCTATCTTTGATGTATTATTTATTTAATTTCCGGGTTTAAATTCATGCTATAATCTTTATTTATTTGATAAATTTCCAACAATCTAGAAGATTGAGATGTTTATAGCTTTTGATTTAAATCCGGAAAAAATAATTTTTAAAGTTACTGTTCATTTGAGATAGTACTGTTCATCCGAATTAAAAAAAATTATAAAAAAATTTGCTATTACTGTTTGCAATTTAATCAGAATTGTTGCTCATTATAAAATAATTTACTGTTCATAAAAAAACAGATTTTAATTTTATTTAAAAAAAACATTACTGTTCATTTTTAACAGTTTTTAATGTTTTTAAAAAAATTTACTGTTCATTCTTAAAAAATGAAGTTACTGTTTAATTTTAAAAATGATGTTACTGTTCATTTATTTTGAAAACGACACTGTTCATTTTATTTAAAAATTTACTGTTCATGTAAACAGTTTTGGTTATTTAAAAAAAAATTAATAATTAAAAAATTGTAGTTAAATATTTCTGTTAATTCAATTTAACAGTTAATTACATTTGTCTTATAGTTGGTTTATAATCAATAATTATTGTAAGTTACGAATATCAAAGAACCTTTATTGGTTTCTAAAAGCCTAGTTTATATTTGTTAGAATCATCTAAAACCTACCCTTATCCCCTTGTGCTAGTGAATATGCACGCATTTGAAAAATGCTATAAATTTGCAGCAGTGTATATTTTTATTCTTAAAAAAAAATTCATATGCATGGTTTTGACAAGAATAAAGAGAACAAACTCTGGATGCATAGATGCTTTGAAATATCTGGATTGTTTTGTTTATGGTTTAATGCTTTCATTTCTTTAAACTATGAATATGGTACCTTCTATTATTAATAATTCCATACTTTGAAGTGCTTATACATCTAATAAGCTTAGTACAGAAGGTGGTAAAAGTGAATGCAGATTTGTTCAGCAACTTAAGTGGCAGCTGTCTGCAGCAGATGAGTTTGACTCTCAAGACATGAAAATCATGAGGTTCGAACATCAATAGGTAAACCCCTCCTCGGCCTTATCCAACATATGCTTGCAGTATAATTGCTTAGGCAAATCAAATGCTTGCAGAAAATATTTTAAAGTTTTCTGTTACTGTTAAGAAACAAAAAACTCATTGAGTGAACCGATTCAAGTTTTCTTGGATTAGTTGGTGTCTAAGGCAAGGTTTAAGGGTTGCGTAATGCGCTCTGCAAGGAACGAGGTACTTAATTGATCTTTGATCAACCTCTATTACTATCCTTACCTGGCTAACTACCCGGATAAAACTTTAATCTTTTCACTTTAGGAGTTTTTGGTTTGGAATAAGAGGACCGGAATTATGGGAAAAAAAAATTCATATGCATTTATTTAATTACGCTTCTTGCATCATATTTTGCCTAATGATAAATGATCAATATATGAGCGAACCAAATCAAAGAGGTGCATTTTTTAAAATTCTATTTTTATATGGTGGATTATATTTCAAATCTTCAAATGTAAAGTTCATCATTTTTATTGCATTTTGATGAATATTACAATAAATGCTCATATATCTTTTAGATAACTTGCATTTGTTACATGATTAATTACAAGGTTTTATGCAAGAATGCACTTGTAAAATTTAAAGCACCGTATGTACAAATATTATTATTATTATTTGTATAAGAGGTGGTACTAGAAAATAACAGCATAAATTTGGAAGGTCTCCTTTGTAGACAACCAATTTAAATTTGGAAGGTCTCATTTGTAGGCAACCGATTTAAATTTGGACGGTCTCCTTTGTAGGCAACCAATTTGTAACCTCTTATAATAGAATAATTTTAAAAAGAAGAATTTTAAAAATTTTATGCATTTGAATTATGAAGTATGAAATATATTTTAAGCTACGAAAATATTTTTTAAGATACGAAATCCTATTATGCTCTGCATGTATCTATTATTAATTTCATTCATGTATGTGCATATGCATAACTGCAGAATTTTTAGTTCCACATTAGTTTGAAATGTTCAGATATTAAGGTCAATCTCTTCAGACATAGACTATGATCTTTTATGATCATAGATCATGACCTAATGTCAATTTCAAACAATATGATGGACTAATTATAAAATAAGAACTTGATAAATAAATACAACGCCTGCTAGGCAAAATTATGATTCTAGACTTTGTAAAGTCTGTGAAAAGAATCTTGATGACCCTTTGACTAAGGGATTATCCAGGAGTGTGGTTCTGGATTCATCGAGGGAGATGGGGTTAAGCCCATAGATGAGGTCACTGACAGCGGCAACCCAACCCTTATTTGGAGACGTAATCCCAATGTCGGTTCAATGTGGTAGAAACAAGCTGGACTAGTGACACTCGTGTGGAGCATCGACCTAGATATATTTATATATCATTATGTAGCATTTGCTACTACCCCTTCTCTATGATGACGATGCTCTTATGATACAGCTGGCTAGGCTGAGTTTTACTCTTAATAAGTCCAACGCGTGTATTGTGGGGGGTATTAAATAAACAGCTGTAGTACCCTTTGAGGACTTACCTACGTGAGAGGAACCGTGATGGCCGCGGTTAGGGGGGGCTGGGCTAACCCCTAGAAACTCTCATGAGTCGGTTTTTTGTGAGCATGGCCTTTAACGCTCAACCCGCTTTGCTCAATAGATGAAGCGTATTGTGTGTGTTTTCATCAATATCTGATTAAAGGGGCCTAATTCAAGGCCTAGTCCATTATGTCCCTCAGGTGGCGATGAACTCACTAAGGAAAGGTTCAAAGCCGAAAGCTACATTTCCCGAATTCACGATACGATAGGTTGCCCAACCTATTTTCATTTTGTGATTTATTAATTTATTTATTGATTTTTAAGTTTTCAGTCAATATTGCATTTTGGGGGGGACTGTTGGATATTTTTAAAGAAAAGGCAATTTTGCCTTAATAAATTCTAATAAATTTTTGTAATTAAAATATGCAATTAAAATATGTTTTAATGTGTTTTAATTTGTAATTAAAATGGCCATAATGACTATACATTATGACGAACGTTACGAAATTTATTGAGGGATTTTGTAACGGCTCTTTTCAACCCCTATATAAACAACATATGTTGAGCTCAAGAAAAATGAAGAAAAATATGGAAAACTTATCTTGTTTTCTTTTCTCCTCTACATATCATTTTCATCTATACTTTAGTTTTACTTTATGGACAACTTCTTCATCTGAGCTGAAGCTCTGCACTCTCGCCCGAGTGCAGAGGCCGGGCCGTTTCCGGGGGTTTTTACCGCTAGGGGAGAAGGGATCATCTGCGCCAGGGCGATAGGCGGGGCCTCAATCTTCTAGGGCAGTGTTTACACGACTGCTCCCGTCAGGCCTGTTTCTCTAATTTATATTATCTATCTTTGATGTATTATTTATTTAATTTCCGGGTTTAAATTCATGCTATAATCTTTATTTATTTGATAAATTTCCAACAATTTATCTAGTAACAAATAGTTTATGTCTATTCAGAACCCAAAACAGGCATTCTATAAGCAATCATGCATACATAATACTTACAAATACCTCAACCTAATTGCTAGTGTAACTGACATACTCGTTTATTGCTAAGAGAGTAACTTCCATACTAATGCAAAAAATAGCTTTAATTAGGTAAAAATTAACACACCTTAAACTCTACTTCCATCTATAAATTAAGAAGCTTAATTTCCTTCTCTTCTCCATCCAAGTTCTCATTCTCTATAGAGGAAATGGGTATCCTGAAGCCTATTCTCTTTGTTCAGGTCCTTCTCATCTCTCTCTTCTCATCCTCTCACTCTCTACTCCCTAGTCGGCATCATTTTAGACATCACCATCATCCTCATTCCCATATCGTAAATGGCAGCTATCACATAAAACACTTCACTCAAAACTTAGACCATTTTGATTATACCCCTGAGAGTTACAGAACTTTTCAACAAAGATATCTCATCGACACCACGTGTTGGGGTGGCGCAAAGAAAGGATCTCCAATATTTGTGTTCATTGGAGATCAAGAAGATATTCAGCACACTGCGGGGACCAAGGGTTACATGTTTGAGATCAATAAAGTTTTTAAAGCTATGGTGGTCTTCATTGAGGTAAACTATCGAATTTAACTTAACAAAATGTACATAAATGAAAACTTTTGTTCCTGTAGTTGGCTATAGGTCAGAATTTTGGCCTCATCAAAAAATCAATATCCAAAAAATATATAGTCGGAACAATCGAAATATCATTATAGCAACTATGTTAACTTATTAATGTTTTTTTTGGTGTTGTTTAAATTTACAGCATAGGTATTATGGGAAATCAATTCCTTATGGTAGCAAAGAGGTGGCATATAAAAATTCAACCACATTGGGATATTTGAATACAAGACAAGCCCTTGCTGATGTGGCAACATTGGTCACTGATTTGAAGAAGAATGTGAGTGCATTAGACTCTCCTGTGGTGGTATTTGGAAGTGGATATGCAGGAAGTAAGTCACTTCTAATTACTTACCTCTATTGTGGTTAACTTTTTACACTAATTCTTGTCATTTTCTACAATTTATATTACCTGTACCTCTTTATTTTGAATTTATGCAGTTATGGCTACATGGTTCAGATTGAAGTATCCTCATGTGGCTCTTGGAGCCTTGGCTTCATCTGCTCCAATCCTTGACTTTGATAATATGGTTTCTCCTCACAGTTTTACTGACATTATCACAAAAAACATCAAGGTCTCTCCCTCTCTATGTACTACTGATTTTTTTAGAATTTGATTAACTTGTTAAATTTGTTGGTGATTATGAAAATACTATCATTGCATTCCATATATTATCCAAAAAAAAATATAGAATTATAATGCGTGAACATTTCAAATTGAAAATTTCAAAGGAAAAAAGCTTTATCCTATATCCATTTGTCTAACATCTAAGTTCACAATTTCTTTTGCTATCAGTCGGAGAGCGAAAGCTGCTACAAAACTATAAAGAAATCATGGGGTGAATTTGAGAAGATACTCAAACAAAATGGTGGGGGTGATAAGCTATCCAAATCGTTTAAGATATGCGCGTAAGCATTTTCATCCTCACTTTTTTTTACGGCAAATACAAGAATAAAAACAATTTTTAATGCAGTTATCTACTCTTAATTTAATTTTCTTCATACAGTCCTCATCCAATCAAAGATGATCTCCATGACAAATTGTTTGGTCTCATTGAACTCGCTTTGATATATTCTTCGTTATCGGATTATCCATATGAATCCCACATCCACACTCCTCTTCCTCCTTTTCCCGTGAAAAGGGTAAAATGAAAATATATTAAAAAAAATTTCTTTTCCCTCTTCTAGTTTTTGAAACTTTTAAGAACAAAAATTATCGATATTTTTCTTTCTAATTGCAGATGTGTGAGGTTATTGATTATCCTAAAGGAGCTAGAGACACTGCATCAAGAATACTAGGCGCACTAAATATATTCTACAATCACACAGGAAAATCTCCATGTTTCAATCTTACCTCCGAGAGTAAGTCCAGTGGTATCCAAGGATGGAAGTGGCAGGTAATAATTTCCGGAAAAAAAAAAGTTTCACTAAAAAGAAATTGACGAAACAATCTTATTTTCGACATTAATGTAACATAAATTTTCTTTTGCGATGCAGGGATGTACTGAACTGGTTGAGCCATCAATAAAGAACAAGAATGATAGCATTTTCCCTCCTGACTCTAGGCGCACTAAATATATTCTACAATCACACAGGAAAATCTCCATGTTTCAATCTTACCTCCGAGAGTAAGTCCAGTGGTATCCAAGGATGGAAGTGGCAGGTAATAATTTCCGGAAAAAAAAAAGTTTCACTAAAAAGAAATTGACGAAACAATCTTATTTTCGACATTAATGTAACATAAATTTTCTTTTGCGATGCAGGGATGTACTGAACTGGTTGAGCCATCAATAAAGAACAAGAATGATAGCATTTTCCCTCCTGACTACAAGCACCAACACAAGCAAAAAAGCTCTGATTGTCCCAAGGACGTGAAGCCTCGGCCTCATTCTATCACTACAGAGTTTGGTGGTCATGTGAGCCTCCTCTAATTTATGGCAAAATCACAGAAAGCCCCCCTGAGATTTACAGGCATAACAGAAAGAAGTTTTAAAATTAACACTTCCATCCCCTTCTTTTGCAGGATTTTTTTTTTTGAAGCAAAAAAAACAGGGTGAGGTTCCTGTTCATGGTAATGTATATAAAAGCATGAAGAATAATTACATAATTACAGAACAAAAACAAAAAAGTCAGGGGGGATAGGAACCAAAAAGGAGATTTGGACAATATGGAGCGGACCTTGTCGTCACCCATCAAACAAATCTACTAGGTTCCTACTACCCTTAGAACAAAAGTTAGGCTTGTCTAAGAAGTGACAACTGAGTATGAAGATAAATATATAATCATTACAATAAGCTAAAAGTAGTAAAAACTACCACCCTGAACACAAAACTATCCGAAATTGTCCCCTACATCATCTCCCGCTCCACCTTTAATAGAATAAATTTGAGGAGGGTACTAAAGCGATTTAATTTGAATCTCCACCTTTAATAGAAGTACTTCACACAGAATCTAGACCACTTTAATTTCAACCCCCAAAGCTACAAAACTTTCCAACAGCGATACCTGATTAACGATACATATTGGAGAGGAAAGAAGGAAGGATGAGTCCCCAATCTTCTTGTTTTAATTTGGGTCATGGAGACAGTATCAAGGACATTGCAGCGGAAGGCGGTCTCTTATATGACATTGCTCCCACTTTCAATGCTCTGATTGTGTACATTGAGGTAAGACTTTGTTAGTAGGGTAAATTTTACAAATGTATGCCTGAACTTTTTAGGTTTTTGCACAAAAACTTCCATAATTATAAAAAACTCAGGATATGCAAGTAAGGAGCTTCAGCTTTGACTTTCTCAATACAACCAAAATTTACATCAAAAAAATAATTTTTCTCTCTCTCAGAAACTAAACAAAATGTCGACCGAAATTATGGTAGAGAAAGTATTTGGTTTGCTCGAGACGATGCTCCTATTTTCTGCCATATCGGATTATCCAGTCAGTACAAGCATTCATGCCAGTCTCCCAGCACATCCGGTGAAAAAGGTAAAATTTCTCGGAAAACATTTAGCTTCAAAGATTCTAGTCTTCTCAAGGAGTAAAGTTTCTCGCAAAATATCGTGCAGATATGTAACGCCGTTGATCATCCTAAACTTGGTAAAGATACATTATCAAGACTCTATGGTGCCCTGAATTTATTCTACAATAGCACGGGACAAGAAAAATGCTTCAGTATCAAGTCGGACAGTCATAATGGATCTGCTACTCATGGATGGGACTTTCAGGTGAAACTAAAATCCATATGTAAATAATTTTATGACAACTATTTATTTGAATCTAAGTTGTACTTTTGTTGATTATATGCAGGGATGCACAGAATTGATTCAGCCACCGGTAAGAAATTCTAACGACAGCTTATTCCCTCGTACTTATAAGCACAAAACCATAGATAGGGGATGCTCAAAGTTCTCCGGCATCAAGCCTAGGCCTAATTGGATTACCACAGAGTTAAGGGGAAAGCTGCACAAGCTTCAGAAGTGAATGTTGCAAAAGCTATTGGTGAGCATTCAGATTCAGATTCTTCAGGCTATTCATGCCCTGCTTTACCGTCGGTGTGCTATGCGGATTCCACGGAGTGGATGATGGATTCGGGAGCTACATATCACATCTGCCCTAAGAGGGAGTGGTTTTCTAGCTTTGAGGAGCTGGAAAGAGGGGATGTCGTGCTTATGGGTAATGATCACGTATGCCCTATTGGTGGTATTGGTTCAGTCCGGATCAGGATGCATGATGGTGTAGTGAGGGAATTGGGTAATGATCACGTATATCCTATTGGTGGTATTGGTTCAGTCCGGATCAAGATGCATGATGGTGTAGTGAGGGAATTGAAGAAAGTGAGGTTCGTGCCACAGTTGACGAAGAACATCATTTCTCTTGGGACTTTGGAGGCAGCAGGATATCGAGTGATCTTAGAGGATGCTACAGTGAAGATCACGAAGGGTTCTATGGTGGTGATGCGAGGTGTCAGGGAAAACTACCTATACTACTTGAAGGGCAAGACAGTTACAGGGGGTCTGGCAGCTTCTATCACTACAGAGGAGGACACTACCACCTTATGGCACATGAGACTTGGACACACAGGTGATAAGTCCCTACAGTCATTGGCTAAACAGGGGCTATTGAAAGGTGCTAAGACCTGCAAGATGGAGTTGTGTGAGCATTGTGTACTTGGGAAGAAGACTAGAGTGAAGTTCGGCACCGCTGTTCATAACACCCTAGGTACATTGGATTATATTCACACGGACGTTTGGGGTCCTTCCAAGAACACATCTCTTGGTGGCGCCAACTATTTTGTCACTTTCATTGATGATTATTCCAGGAGGAATTGGGTATACCCGATGAAGCATAAACATCAGGTCCTGGATATTTTTGTGGAGTGGAAAAAGAAAGTGGAGCTGCAGACAGGTAGAAATGTGAAGACTCTACGTTCAGATAACGGTGGAGAGTACAAGAGTGATCCATTTCTGCAGTTTTACCGGGATCACGGCATTAGAAGACACTTCACAGTTCGAGAGACACCACAACAGAACGGGGTGGCTGAGAGATTGAACCGTACCTTGCTGGAGAAGGTGCGGTGTATGATGACGCAGAGTGGATTGCCTAGATCCTTTTGGGCCGAGGCGTTGGTTTATGCGAGCCATCTTGTGAACAGGTTGCCGTGCACTGCGATAGACGGGAAGACTCCTTTGGAGCGTTGGTTTGGTTCGGTGGCTAGTGACTACGAGTCGCTTCGGATATTCGGGTGTCCAGCTTATTATCATGTCAGTGATGGTAAATTAAATCCGAGAGCGAGGAAAGCAGTCTTTGTGGGATTTAGAGATGAAGTCAAAGGCTTCAAGTTATGGGATCCACAGGACAAGAAGGTAGTTATTAGCAGAGATGTCACATTTGACGAGGCGTACATGATGAGGCCTCGAACCCCTCAGCAGGTGGAGGGAGACCAGACAGGAGAGATATCGCAGCAGGTGGAGGATGATGTGACTCCACCCACTCCAGAGAACACTGTATCCATTGAGGCTCCTACAGAGGTGACACTGGGAGGAGATGAGATGACAGATGGGCAGATACAGGATACAGTAGATCATGGGACTCAGGAACAGGGTCATGTTCAGAGGACCATTGCAGCAGATAGACCGAGGAGAGAGATTCGTCGGCCAGCTAGGTATAATGATGTCATGGTCGCATCACTTTCATCCCCTTCTATCGCAGGATTTGAGGAGGGTACTGAAGCGGTTTGGCAGCAACATCATCTTCTATAACGGGAAAAGGGATCCGATTAGTGCCGGAGGGTAATTCTACATTTTATTTACTAATTTTTATCTTTATGTGGCATTTTTCAAGTAATTTACTGACATTGTTAATATTTTTTTCGAGCAAACAGTGTTTTGGAGTCTATTTCTAAGAGCATTGTTGCCATTGTTGCACCAGAAGGTAGGACATATTAACCCATATGTTAAAAAATATTTATGCAACTTTGGGTTTATCTAACAAAATAATGAGTTTTACTTGTTTATTTTATTTTTTGAAATATGCGTATATAGGTGCCCATGAAGCAGACCTCCTGTATCCTAAAAAGGAAGATGCAGAATGGCTTGAAAAAGTTAGAAACAAGGAGGTCAAGATTATACAAAAATGGCTTGAAGAGTATTATAACGATGACAATGATAATGATGACAATAATCAAGATGACGACTAATTAAGGCAGCTCGGAGTTAATTTCATCTGAGAGATTACTAGCTTTTGAGTTCTCTTCGTTTTTGTAGTAACGGAATTAACATTTTGTAATACTTTGTCATGAAAATTACACTGATCATGAAATGAACGTTCTTCTTATTTTATTATCTCTACGTGGGTCTATATTTTCTTCATTTGAGTTGGCAAACGTTACGAATTGAGATATTACTCACAAACTCGACGACTTGCCTATACTTTTGCCTAATTTATAAAAATAAAAAAGGGAACTTGTGTGCATTTTGATTTTTTTTAGAGCATTTATCAACTCATTAACTCTTTTGTTAGGGAGATGGAGTATATTTTGCTTTAGTTTGAGTTATTTAACAACATAGTTTATAACCAACTGGTTGTGCTGTTCTGAGGCAAAGTATATGATAAACAGATCCAGAGCATATGATAAACAGATACACTCACCCTAAGTTAGGCTCTAATACCACTTTGTTGCAATGGGAGCTCCACAGACACAGAAGATGTCTATACAAAATGGATAATAGCACTGTACTATGTAATCATAGTAGAGACTGAGAACATCATACAAGGATTTAACGTGGTTCGGTCAATGTGACCTACGTCCACGGGCGAGAACAACAGAAAAATTTACTAATCACAAAAGAGAAGATTACAAAGGAGATCACTCTCTAATCTCACCAGAGAATCACGTAAAGAAAGAAATTAATTCTCTATATAAATTAATTCTTTCTATCCCTCTCTGTCCCGATGTTCCTAACGCCCTCACCATTCCTCCTCATTTATAGCCCTTTAATATAATAAAAAATTGCTAATGGTTAGTGAAAAAGTATTGGAGGCAAGTGAAACAGTGGTTTGTTGGATCAAAATACTATCCTGATTTCTCTTCTCTTCATTCGAAGTCACACTTCACACCAATTGATGTAATTGAAATTGAAAATCAGCCAAGTGAATAAAGGGAGTAACTGAAGAAATTACAGAAACTCAGAAGAATCAGTCAAACCAGGCGGCGGTCGACCGGCTCGGTCGACCGCATTCGTGCACAAGGCTTCCTGTGCGTCTGGTAGGAGGTCGGTCGACCGGCCCGGTCGACCGCAGATGATTCGGTCGACTGGTGCGGTCGACCGACGGTTCTCTGGATTTTTGGGGCTTCTGCTGGATGGTGATCGGTCGACCGGGCCGGTCGACCGGAATTGATCGCGGTCGACCGGGCCGGTCGACCGACGGAAATCCCGATTCGTTTTGTAAGTTCTATATATACCTAAACCTGTTTGTTTAGGGTAGAGGTTGGACGAATTTGAGCAGCCAAAGAGAGAGAATCATTGCATCCAATTGTGAGAGAGCTTTGAGAGATCTAGAGCTTTGTTTTAGGGTTTGGTCTGAGAGATTTGTAACCCTATTTGTATTATCTTGATTTCTAGTAGAAAGAACTCCCCCTTCCTTGCCCCGTGGACGTAGGCAACTTGCCGAACCACGTAAATTGTGTGTTCTTGCTGTGATTGTTGTTTGCATATTGTTTGTGGTTTAGTTCGAGTTATTGTTCGTGTTGCCCAAGAAAGCTTCCGCCGCGCACAACATTATTGTTCGTGTTGCCCTAGAAAGCTTCCGCCGCGCACAACAATTGGTATCAGAGCTAGATCGACAACATGGGAGATGCAAGCACGTCAGGTTCGTCTCTAACAAAGGCGATACAGAGTCTGAGCATCAATAACACGAAGATTGATGTTCCGAAGTTCGATGGCAAGATCAATTTTGGATTGTGGAGGTGTCAGGTGATGGATGCTTTGGATGCACAGAATTTGGAGGAGACTCTTGAGTTAAAAGAGAAACCCGCTGAGTTGGAGGATAAGGTTTGGAGAAAGATGAACAGTAGAGCTTGTGGTGTTATTAGGTCATGCTTGACGCCGGATCTTATTTATGATGTTATGAACGAGACGTCGGCGAAGAAGATGTGGGAAACACTCAATGAGAAATATCTTACGAAGAGCATTGAGAATCGGCTTCACTTGAAGAAGAGATTTTACCAGTTCAAGATGAAGAGAGGGGTTTCCATCAGGGAGCATGTCAACAATTTCACTAAGCTACTTTCAGATATGGCCAATGTTGATATTATAGTTGAGGATGAAGACAAGGCGATGCTACTTCTGTGTTCGTTGCCCGAAGATGATTATGGTACGTTCGTTCTCACTATGATCAATGGAAGAACTACAGTTAGCTACAAGGAGGTGACCTCAGCTTTGGTGAACTATGAGTTGAGGAAGAGTGATGGTGAACCCTCCGAGAAGGCATCGGGAGATGCGTTAGCAGTTCGAGGCCGAGATCCAAACCGTCGTCAGTTTAACCGCTCAAAGTCAAAGAATAGGAGTGCCTATAAGAGTGTTGGTAGAAATCAATGTCGGTATTGTAAAGAAGAAGGACATTGGAAGATTGACTGCCCAAAGTGGAAAGAAAAAGCCGGAAAGAATAAGGGGAAAGCTGCACAAGCTTCAGAAGTGAATGTTGCAAAAGCTATTGGTGAGCATTCAGATTCAGATTCTTCAGGCTATTCATGCCCTGCTTTACCGTCGGTTTGCTATGCGGATTCCACGGAGTGGATGATGGATTCGGGAGCTACATATCACATCTGCCCTAAGAGGGAGTGGTTTTCTAGCTTTGAGGAGCTGGAAAGAGGGGATGTCGTGCTTATGGGTAATGATCACGTATGCCCTATTGGTGGTATTGGTTCAGTCCGGATCAGGATGCATGATGGTGTAGTGAGGGAATTGAAGGAAGTGAGGTTCGTGCCGCAGTTGACGAAGAACATCATTTCTCTTGGGACTTTGGAGGCAGCAGGATATCGAGTGATCTTAGAGGATGCTACAGTGAAGGTCACGAAGGGTTCTATGGTGGTGATGCGAGGTGTCAGGGAAAACTACCTATACTACTTGAAGGGCAAGACAGTTACAGGGGGTCTGGCAGCTTCTATCACTACAGAGGAGGACACTACCACCTTATGGCACATGAGACTTGGACACACAGGAGATAAGTCCCTACAGTCATTGGCTAAACAGGGGCTATTGAAAGGTGCTAAGACCTGCAAGATGGAATTGTGTGAGCATTGTGTACTTGGGAAGAAGACTAGAGTGAAGTTCGGCACCGCTGTTCATAACACCCAAGGTACATTGGATTATATTCACACGGACGTTTGGGGTCCTTCCAAGAACACATCTCTTGGTGGGGCCAACTATTTTGTCACTTTCATTGATGATTATTCCAGGAGGAATTGGGTATACCCGATGAAGCATAAACATCAGGTCCTGGATATTTTTGTGGAGTGGAAAAAGAAAGTGGAGCTGCAGACAGGTAGAAAGGTGAAGACTCTACGTTCAGATAACGGTGGAGAGTACAAGAGTGATCCGTTTCTGCAGTTTTGCCGGGATCACGGCATTAGAAGACACTTCACAGTTCGAGAGACACCGCAACAGAACGGGGTGGCTGAGAGATTGAACCGTACCTTGCTGGAGAAGGTGCGGTGTATGATGACGCAGAGTGGATTGCCTAGATCTTTTTGGGCCGAGGCGTTGGTTTATGCGAGCCATCTTGTGAACAGGTTGCCGTGCACTGCGATAGACGGGAAGACTCCTTTGGAGCGTTGGTTTGGTTCGGTGGCTAGTGACTATGAGTCGCTTCGGATATTCGGGTGTCCAGCTTATTATCATGTCAGTGATGGCAAATTAAATCCGAGAGCGAGGAAAGCAGTCTTTGTGGGATTTAGGGATGGAGTCAAAGGCTTCAAGTTATGGGATCCACAGGACAAGAAGATAGTTATTAGCAGAGATGTCACATTTGACGAGGCGTACATGATGAGGCCTCGAGCCCCTCAGCAGGTGGAGGGAGACCAGACAGGAGAGATATCGCAGCAGGTGGAGGATGATGTGACTCCACCCACTCCAGAGAACACTGTATCCATTGAGGCTCCTACAGAGGTGACACTGGGAGGAGATGAGATGACAGATGGGCAGATACAGGATACAGTAGATCATGGGACTCAGGAACAGGGTCATGTTCAGAGGACCATTGCAGCAGATAGACCGAGGAGAGAGATTCGTCGGCCAGCTAGGTATAATGATGTCATGGTCGCATATGCATTATCAGTGGAGGTCGTTGATGATATGGTTCCAGCCACATTCAGGGAGGCAGAGTCTAGCCCCGATTCGATCAGGTGGAGGGAAGCTATGGAGGAGGAGATGCGGTCTCTTCAGAAGAACGACACTTGGACACTTGCACATCTACCTAAGGGTAAGAAAGCTATTGGTTGCAAGTGGGTATATGCGAAGAAGGAGGGATCTTCTATTGGGGACATTCGGTTCAAAGCCAGATTAGTTGCCAAGGGATATGCACAGCTTGAGGGCATTGATTACAACGAGGTATTTTCACCCGTTGTGAAGCATTCGTCGATTCGGATTTTATTGGCGTTGGTGGCACAGTTGGATTTGGATTTGGTCCAGATGGATGTGAAGACAGCCTTTCTACACGGTGATTTAGATGAGGAGATCTACATGACACAACCACAGGGTTTCAAAGCTGCAGGAAAGGAAAATTTGGTTTGTAAGCTGAAGAAGTCTCTTTATGGTTTGAAGCAGTCACCAAGACAGTGGTATAAGAGATTCGACGGCTTTATGATTGGCCGAGGGTACACGAGGAGCCCATATGACCCATGTGTTTATATGCACAAGCTACAGGATGGTGAGCTCATATATTTGCTTTTATATGTTGATGATATGCTTATTGCTTCCAGGAATTCTTCAGCTATTCGAAAGCTGAAAGAGGAGTTATCATCCGAGTTTGAGATGAAGGATCTTGGAGAGGCAAAGAAGATATTGGGTATGGAGATCGAGCGAGACAGGGTGAAGGGGAAATTGAAGCTTACACAGAAGAGCTACTTGCAGAAGATGTTGAAGAAATTCAGCTTTGATGGCAATGCAAAAGCAGTTAGCACACCATTGGCTCCCCACTTCAAGCTTTCAGCGTTGATGTCACCTGTTTCAGTTGAGGACAGAGATTATATGTCGAAGGTCCCATATGCTAGTGCAGTAGGTAGCTTGATGTATGCGATGGTGTGTACGAGGTCAGATTTGTCACAGGCCGTGAGCATGGTATCGAGATACATGCATGACCCGGGGAAGGGTCACTGGGAGGCCGTGAAGTGGATTCTACGGTATGTTCGAGGCCCCGTGGATGTTGGTTTAGTATTTCAGAAGGATGAGAAGGATGGGCAGGCTTGTATTGGATATGTGGATTCAGATTATGCTGGAGATCTTGACAAACGCCGGTCTACGTCAGGTTATGCTTTTACTTTGGCAGGTGCACCTGTATGTTGGCGTTGCACGCTTCAGTCCACAGTGGCTCTCTCTACTACAGAGGCAGAGTATATGGCAGTTACTGAAGCAATTAAGGAGGCTTTATGGTTGCGTGGATTATTGGAGGACTTGAGGATTGCTCAGGAGACTATTCGGATATATTGTGATAGTATGTCGGCTATCTATTTGGCAAAGAACCAGGTTTATCATGCGCGCACGAAGCACATCGACGTCAGATTCCACTTTGTACGGGACGTCTTGGATGATGGAGATGTCATATTGAAGAAGGTCCACACAAATGACAACCCTGCAGATATGTTGACCAAAGTAGTTTCAGGAGTAAAATTTGGTCATTGTTTGAAGTTGTTGAACATCCTTCAGTGCTGAGGCCGTTGGC
The DNA here is from genome assembly GCF_001876935.1 of Asparagus officinalis. Lineage (NCBI taxonomy): Eukaryota > Viridiplantae > Streptophyta > Magnoliopsida > Asparagales > Asparagaceae > Asparagus > Asparagus officinalis. The sequence goes on along the minus strand of NC_033802.1, from coordinate 1,283,951 downwards.
GACCATTTGGGTGAACTACGTTCGGCTTGATTCCTTGGGCAAGAGGATACGTAGGCAGTCTTTCAGATGCAGCTGGTTTTGATCAGTTGATTCAGATGGGGGGGAGATCGTGTTCCAGCTCGAGTTTTTTTTTTCCTGGACTTGTTGAGGAACTATTGGATGATTTGGTGTCGGCTCAGTTTTTGGTGGAAACATTCGCCGAGGTGGAGAATTGAAGAAATTACAGAAACTCAGAAGAATCAGTCAAACCAGGCGGCGGTCGACCGGCTCGGTCGACCGCATTCGTGCACAAGGCTTCCTGTGTTTTGTAATCTATAAATACCCTAAACCTGATTTGTTAGGGTAACCTCAAGGACGATTTTGAGCAGCCTCCAAGAGAGAATCATTGCATCTAATTGTAAGAGAGCTTTGAGAGATCTAGAGCCTTGTTTTAGGGTTTGGTCTGAGAGATTTGTAACCCTATTTGTATTCTCTTGATTTCTAGTAGAAAGAACTCCCCCTTCCTTGCCCCGTGGACGTAGGCAACTTGCCGAACCACGTAAATTGTGTGTTCTTGCTGTGATTGTTGTTTGCATATTGTTTGTGGTTTAGTTCGAGTTATTGTTCGTGTTGCCCAAGAAAGCTTCCGCCGCGCACAACAGTAACTTTATTACTTAAAAATTAAATTGGCTTGCATTATTTAGTAGGATTCAGGTACATTACATGAGAGAATCCCCTCATATGTCGTATATTTCTGTTATTCTCTATACAAAATATACCGGAAAGTTTATCACCACATATATAGTTCTGACAAATCAAATTAATTCAAAGACCCACATTCATCAAAATACAAATACGGGGTTGAGTCTTGAAGCAGAGGTGGTGAATATACAAAACTAGAAACTACCCCTCATCAATTAAGTTCGGCTCGAGCCGATACTTTTTTTTTTCCAAAAAAAATTCGAGCCGATACTTTTTTTTTTCCAAAATAAATTTCCACAGAATTAAATGAAATGTATAACAGAGGATATTTCTGATAACAAATTAATGTTTTCACCTCATCAAATTACTCGAAAAAGCTCTTAGGGAGGCAAAAAAACTGCTTTATAAAAGATCAGTGTTGAACCAGTGCCATGCCAACCTAGTGATTCCAAGAAGAATGATGTAGCTATCAAGATAGAATAAAGGTTTTCGGTTTTTTTTCTTTTTCTTTTTCTTTTCCCCTTCAAATTATGAGTCTGTACCAGTATCAGTGTATTTTTGGAACTCAGGATGTGCATCATGTTACCTTTCTTCAGAGGCTACTACTCATTTGACTTTGTCCATTATTTTCAAAACTTCAAGATGGGGACTTAAACCAAAAACATTGCTGATCAGTAATTCTCTAATTCAGTGCTAGCTTTAACCCAACATCGGCTGTTCACAAAAACATCAAGCCATAACTTCATGAAACTGCCGTATCAGTTCACCACCTAAATTCCAATAAAACCTCATAAAATCCAACCGTTAGCAATTTGGCCAGCTCCTCCCGTAAGCCTCGCCTACATAAATCAGCAGGTTTCTTCTCCGTTTTCACCGTTTCAATTCTAAGAGCTTCTCCCTAGACATGGGAGTCTATAGGCCTATCCTCTTACTCCAGTTCTTTCTCCTCATTCTAATCCCTTGCTCGCACGCAGTTTTCAAAAAAGAACCTCAACGGTCTAAAAGGTCCCTCACCGCGAGAAGTACTTCACGCAGAATCTAGACCACTTTAACTTCAACCCGCAAAGCTACAAAACTTTCCAACAGCGATACCTGATTAACGATACATATTGGAGAGGAAAGAAGGATGAGTCCCCAATCTTCGTATTTTTGGGTCATGGAGACGGTATCAAGGACGTTGCAGCCGACGCCGGTCTCTTATATGACATTGCTCCCACGTTCAATGCTCTGATTGTGTACATTGAGGTAAGACTTTGTTAGTAGGGTAAATTTTACAAAAGTATGCCTGAACTGCGAACCGCGACCCCAATCTTCGTGTTTTTGTGTTTTTAGGTTTTTGCACAAAAACTTCCATAATTATAAATCTTAAAAAAAAACCTTGAACCGCGAAATGTGCAATCTTAGAAACCCCCTTACTTTTTAACAACCCTTACCCACAAAAGAGTAACATAGAGGGTAACAGGCATGTTTGGCCTCCTTAAACGGGTCCGAGACTGGTCCTAGCACCATTTTGAGAAGAACCTTGTCTGGGAAAAACTCGGACGGTATTGACCCAATTTTCACTAGGCCAAAAAAAGCCCGCCTAAAACCGGTTTTGTTTTGATCCTCCTCTCCCGGGATCAAAACTGAACAAGTTTTTCTCAAAAAACTGGTTTGGATTAATTCTGGACCAGCTTTGAGGCGTTTGCCAAACTTACCCAAATTATTCAGAAGTCATGTGACAACTTAAAAGATTTATGCCAGTGTGTGTGGGTGAGTGGAGTGGGGGGTGGGAGGTGTGCAAAAGTCCCCAAGAGGATTTTGTGAAATTTACCCCTACTAGTATTTCTCAAGGAAAAAAAGAGACTAATTGGCTAAGTATTGAAATTTGCAGCATAGGTATTTTGGGAAGTCAATTCCCTTTGGCAGTTTAAAGCATGCCTATAAAAATGCAAGTACACTCGGATACCTGAGCGCATCACAAGCACTTGCAGACACAGCAGTATTGATCAGATCACTAAAGGCGAATCTAAGCACTACAGGATCGCCCGTCGTGGTATTTGGGGGTTCCTATGGAGGAAGTAAAAAAAAATTTAAAACCTTTAATATCTATTAGAATTTTTCGATGAATATATTTTATCACTTACATTTATCGTTCTTTGACGACTTGTAGTATTGGCAACATGGTTTAGATTGAAGTATCCGCATGTAGCTCTTGGAGCCTTGGCCTCATCTGCTCCAGTTCTATTATTTGATAACCTTGTTTCTCCCTACAAAATAACAGATATCGTCACCCAAGATTATAAGGTACTTATACAATTCCTTTTGCAATTTTTTTGGAGAATTCTTTTTGAAATTTAAATACATAATATAGACTGTCGATAACCATCTTTACTGATACCAGAGTGTGAGCAAAAGCTGTTACAGTACAATCAAGAACTCGTGGGAAGAGATAAAGAAAACTGGTCGCAGAAAAGGAGGGAGAGATCAGCTAACTAAAAAACTCAGGATATGCAAGTAAGGAGCTTCAGTTTTGACTTTCTCAATTCAACCAAAATTTACATCAAAAATAATAATTTTTCTCTCTCAGAAACAAAATGTCGACTGAAATTATCGTAGAGAAAGTATTTGGTTTGCTCGAGACGATGCTCCTATTTTCTGCCATATCGGATTATCCAGTCAGTACAAGCATTCATGCCAGTCTCCCAGCACATCCGGTGAAAAAGGTAAAATTTCTCGGAAAACATTTAGCTTCAAAGATTCTAGTTTTCTCAAGGAGTGAAGTTTCTCGCAAAATATTGTGCAGATATGTAACGCCATTGATCATCCTAAACTTGGTAAAGATACATTATCAAGACTCTATGGTGCCATGAATTTATTCTACAATAGCACGGGACAAGAAAAATGCCTCAGTATCAAGTCGGACAGTCAAAATGGATCTGCTACTTATGGATGGGACTTTCAGGTGAAACTAAAATCCATATGTAAATAATTTTATATATGACAACTATTTATTTGAATCTAAGTTGTACTTTTGTTGATTATATATGCAGGGATGCACAGAATTGATTCAGCCACCGGTTAGAAATTCTATCGACAGCTTATTCCTCGTTCGTATAAGCACAAAACCATTGATAGGGGATGCTCAAAGTTCTCCGGCATCAAGCCTAGGCCTAATTGGATTACCACAGAGTTCGGTGGCCAGGTGAGTATATTTTATTTTAATTTAATTTATTTTATTTTTTTATATACTCTTTTACAACTCTTATAATTTTTCTGATTTCTCCTTGATTATAGGATTTTAAGAAAGTTTTGAAGAAATTTGGTAGCAACATCATCTTCTCCAATGGACTAAGGGATCCGCTCAGTGCTGGAAGGTAACTGAACTCAAATATAGGTTCTATAAATTAAAGAAATGAAAATTTGTTAATTTTCTGATATGGTTTTTTTTAAACAGTATTGTTAAATCAATTTCGAAGAGCATCGTAGCAGTAACGATGGAAGAAGGAGCGCATAACGGAGATCTCTTCTTCGCTACGAAGGAAGATCCAGAATGGCTTCAGAATGCCAGAAAGAGAGAGATGAAGATCATAAAGAGGTGGCTCGAACAGTAGTACTACATCGATGCTGCCAGTTTGTAACAGTCATTGTATTTTGATCTTCTAAAATTTGAACCTCGGGGGTTCTTTTTCCCATCTTTTTCTTCCAAGGGAATAATAGAAATTTCAAGTGTTATGGTGACATTAAGATGGCCATGTTATTGTTTACTTTCATTCGT
>NC_033802.1:1275784-1279503 GCF_001876935.1 Asparagus officinalis | reverse complement strand
AAAGGATTATTTTGAGTAAGGACATGTTATGTGATGGATATGATGATTTCACTCTTAAGTATCCAAAACACATGACCAATTTACTAGAATTTGTTAAAGAAGAAAAGAGTTGTACCGCGAAACTACATAGTGAGACAAAAAGAAACTCCCTAGCTAGTTTTTCTAACCAAAGACACTAACAAAAACACTTCAAGCCAAACCTAATCCACTATAAACTCCAAGCCTCAAACAAACTTTCAACTATGCTTCTTCATCCTCCTCTAAAATCACATGGAGACCTCAAGAACTTTTCTCTTCTTTCTTCTCTTTCTTCTTCTGTCTTCGTACACTTCGGCAATGCCTAGATTCCCTGCTACTCTCATCGGTTCTAAAAATCTTCAGAAACCTGAGAAGGTTCTCACAGATACTTCATGTAAAACGTGGACCATTTCAACTACAAGCCACAGAGCTATGAAGTGTTTCAACGGAGAGAATTTGTTTGATGACAGGCATTGGGGAGGTGCAAAGAGTCTATCACCAATATTTGTGTACAATGGAGATGAAAGCGAGATCGAGTTGTTTGCTGAGAATACCGGATTCATGTTTGATATCGCCCCATACTTTTTAAGGCTCTTCTTGTTTTCATTGAGGTAAGAAAGGAGCAACTTTTGTATGGTTCTTTGTACTGATATCATGCAACAAAAATAAATAATTACGGATATTTTTATGTATCATGCACCTTATATGTAAATATTATTAATATTTAATATACTAATATCTTAGGAACATGAGTCGTGACTAGTCCAAGAAGTGTTTTTGCACAGAGGTAACCCATGAATGAGGGAGTAAGTTAAAAAAGGAAGAAGAAAAAAAAGCAAGGTACTCTTTTTTCCCCAAGCAAAGGCTGGATAAACAAATTAAGCATCTGTAGAACAAAAATTTCTTTGGTCGTAAACATGGGTTTTTCAAGTCACATTTGTGCAGCGTTACAAGCAAAGATACGCATCTCTGTCTGTAAAATATTTACAAGGCCGAATTTACCAGCCATTCTCCGCAACAGGATGCCTTATGCCAAAGCCCAACCAACCAACCAAAACTTCTCGTGCGTGCTGAAGTGAAGATGCACAAATCTTTCCCTCACAAGCCTGATCGACAAGAGATTGCATATGCATATGATGAGAGCAAATAGAAAAGCGTGCACTTAGAAATTAGAATCCGATTTCAGTGCTTCATGCAAGATAGAGTTTACTCCAGCAAGACGACAATCTCTCTAGGCTTGGCTATAGCGCTTCCTAAACAAATGGTGTCTCTTTGCCGGGTCCTTTGGTTTACTCTTGCCATGGCCCTTCTTGCCTTGGCCAGTACTGCCAATAAAAGAGGGTTCGAATTCATAAGCAGGAAGAAAAAAAAGGAAAGGAAACGATTGAAAAGAAATATATACGGGTAAGAAAATGAAGGGTAAACTTCACAAAGCCCTAAACTTTGAAATTTTGCATAAACTCCCCCTAAAATTTATAAATCATAAAATACCCCTAAACCTCTCTAACTTAGCACCTTGACTGACGGCAATTGCCTCAAATTGTCAAGTGCAGGGCTTTTGTAGGATTTTACACCTAGCTGATAAATATAATTTCTATATTACCTTTTCGGACAGAAGGTTAGGTAAGAAAATTGAACAGGCTAGTCTTGGACTTTTTACTCAGTCCCTTAATGCTATCTATGAGTGTTCCTAATTTCCAGAAGGCTTAGTATAATGAAAGTTTTTCTATGATTTATAAAGTTCCGTCCGTTGTTCAAATCACCACCTCTTAAAGTTCAGGGGGGTTTGATAAATTTATCCAAAAGAAATAGAAACAAAGGAAATCTCATACTTGTACTCCATGTACACCATCCCGCTAGCTCCTGATAGAGCGCTCATTGATCCCGCAGAACGTCGGGCCTTCTGTAGAGCAATGTCATCAGCATCTTCTTCTAACTGCTCCAAGCCAACCACATCATCTCCAGCACTCAATACCTAATACCACAAAAGAATCAATTTATATAGCTTGGCAGAATTAAAGAATTTAAGTGTATGGGAAAATATACAGAGACGGAATTTGAGAGGACCCACCTTGCTGAGGAGGTCAAGTTGCTCCTGTAGGGTATGGAAGCTGAGCTCAGATCCTGAATCAGGAGGAGGAAGGTGTAGGCATCGAAAATTACCTATAGGTCCCTACGAACAGCTCAGTGTTAAGGAATGACGATGAACGTCACTATCCGGTTCACAGGAGTTCGATTGACGTCGGTGAACGCTTGAAGTGAATCGACGAACTACGTGAGCTGACAGAATTCCGGAATAACGAAGGTGCGGGCTAATCGGGAGCCCCGCAATGTTTACAAAGGGAACAATGCCCTTCGTGTCTCATTCATTCTACAGATAATCCAACCATTGGAGCTGATAGAACTCCTTGTCGGCTTTCCAACGCATTTGGAATCACTCAGATCCGGGTTCAGACAAAGAAGTTACAGCGAAAACAGTCAAACGGGCATTGAAAACGTCTCAAAGCTGAACTGAGGCACCTACGGTGTCTCGGCCAAGTCAAGACACCCCAAGGGTGTCTCAGCGCGGATTTGGGCCCTTTAAGTGGTTTTAACCGCTCCGCAACCCCTCATGCCTATAAATACAAGCCTTAGGCCTCATTTTTTCAGATCTGGAGTTTTGGAGAATTGGCGAAGCCCTGCCGGAGTGAAGAGTGATCAAGCACTTCAACGTAAGAAAGTTTCTTCGTCAGATCTACATCACCCGTACCCGATCCTTAGTATTATCCCGTTGTGGTAATACTAAGAAGAGCAAATATCTCGCTTTTATCGAGATAGGCGCTACAGTTTTCTCGATCCCTTCGCGGATAGACGAAGCTCTGCCCAATTTTTTCAGCAATCAGATCTGATCGACGGTGGTCCACGGATAAACCCCGGCACAGGCAAAGACACCCACGCAAGCAGAAGACCGAAGAACGATCTCTGCGTTTGTTTGATAAAGTTGTAAACTTTTTTTTTATTTTCATTGTGTAAGGAGATCTTATAAAAAGATCAACTTTTTATTTCATTCGAGTTTATTGTAACGACTAAAGTTGTAATAGATTCGATAACAATGGAAATAACAACTTTCTCCGCAAACAAAGACGATCGATTATATTCGGATATAGATCGACGTTAGTGTGTTTCATCATGTATCGGGTAAGACTAATGCGAAGTCTCTTTGGAAGAAGTTTGAGGATCTCTACGAGCAGAAGACAGTGGGAAACAAGGCGTTTATTATCTGAAGGTGCTCCAGCTGTGTCAAAGAGGACGCGCCAAAGACGGCGCCAACGCCTTGCATGACAATTGGCCAAGGCCACAGAATCGATGGACGGGATCCGCTACAATGAGGATCTAAAGTCCAGACAGCGCCAGATGCAACAACGGCGAACAACCAACTCCTCCTCTAAAGCGGAGACAAATGAATGAGTCCGCGTCAAGAGGACTCGCTCAACCCTCGAAGAGCGAATCAAGAAACGCCGCGCATTGCTTGCGCATGCCCGAGTCCTTCTGCAGAAAGCGGAAGAAATACAGAAAAAAAAGACGGTCAAGAAGCCGTCAAAACACAAGCAGATGTGGGTGCCTAAGGCAAAACCGGCACCAAAGGCAAAAGTGGACGGAATTGCCGTCCAACCTTCATCAAATCCAGATCCCGTTTCCCTTGCCCCCGCACCTCCGGCGGA
>NC_033802.1:1266505-1274840 GCF_001876935.1 Asparagus officinalis | reverse complement strand
TCAGGCATACCGTGTCCATATCCAAGGGAGTGGGAATCAATTCCATATCCGGCAAAGTTCAATCTCATTAACTTTACGCCGTTTGATGGAAAGGGTTCCCCTACCCAACACTTAATATATTTTAAGTCTCACTTAGGAATAATCTCCGGGAATGAACCCTTAATGGTGCGGTCATTCGTTGGCACTCTTCGCGGAGCGGCCTTCGATTGGTATCGTCGCCTCAAGCCGGGGAGTATCAGCAGTTGGGACGACATGGAAGATATGTTTCTAACAAACTTCTTCGACGACGACACCGAGATTTCAATCGGCACTCTATTTGACGAGAAGCAGAAGAATGGTGAGACAGTCGAAAACTTCGTGAAGAGATTCCGAAATAAAGCAATGAACTGCAGGGATCCGATCAGCGAAGACTTTATCCTCGAGACCTGTCATAATAACATTTCATTGGACATCCTCGAGACTATGGGAATAGCACCGCCAAAGACCTGGAAGGACTTAAAGGTGCGAGGAGAACGAGCCGAGCGATTCCTTAAAAGGAAGAAGGCGGAAAGGGGCCAAATAGCAAATATCACTCCGCAACAGAACTTTGCCTCTCGTGGTAAAGGCAAATCACCTGCAACAGCTGTTGACGCTAACCAGACGTCGCAAAAGCAACTCCGAAAACAGCAAAAGACTTCGGGTCCGAGACTCCAAAAAGAGTACTCTTTCAAGGACGAAGACGTTCCAGCCATCTTCGAATCCCTCCTTGAAAGTAACAAGATCAAGCTACCACTTATCACAAATCAGGAGGAACACAGGCACGAGAGGCGGATCGACGAAGCTCTGGATCAGATCTGATTGCCAGGTAGTCCACGGATATCGACGTCCCCTGATTTGTGATAGGTGATAGCTTGATCTTGTTACTTTCAAGGAGGGATTCGAAAATGGCTGGAACGTCTTCGTCCTTGAAAGAGTACTCTTTTTGGAGTCTCGGACCCGAAGTCTTTTGCTGTTTTCGGAGTTGCTTTTGCGACGTCTGGTTAGCGTCAACAGCTGTTGCAGGTGATTTGCCTTTACCACGAGAGGCAAAGTTCTGTTGCGGAGTGATATTTGCTATTTGGCCCCTTTCCGCCTTCTTCCTTTTAAGGAATCGCTCGGCTCGTTCTCCTCGCACCTTTAAGTCCTTCCAGGTCTTTGGCGGTGCCATTCCCATAGTCTCGAGGATGTCCAATGAAATGTTATTATGACAGGTCTCGAGGATAAAGTCTTCGCTGACCGGATCCCTGCAGTTCATTGCTTTATTTCGGAATCTCTTCACGAAGTTTTCGACTGTCTCACCATTCTTCTGCTTCTCGTCAAATAGAGTGCCGATTGAAATCTCGGTGTCGTCGTCGAAGAAGTTTGTTAGAAACATATCTTCCATGTCGTCCCAACTGCTGATACTCCCCGGCTTGAGGCGACGATACCAATCGAAGGCCGCTCCGCGAAGAGTGCCAACGAATGACCGCACCATTAAGGGTTCATTCCCGGAGATTATTCCTAAGTGAGACTTAAAATATATTAAGTGTTGGGTAGGGGAACCCTTTCCATCAAACGGCGTAAAGTTGATTAAATTAAACTTTGCCGGATACGGAATTGATTCCCACTCCCTTGGGTATGGACATGGTATGCCGGACCTCTTCACTTCTTGAGCATTCATCAACGCGTTGATTTTGCTCTCCAAATCCTTCATTTTCTTGTCTTCACTCGCATCTGTCTTCGAGTGGCTTCTGGGAGAGGTAACGTGGTCCTCCTTCGCATTATCATCCGAGGGACCGCCTCCGTTATTGTTGTTGACAGGAGGGATACTTATGTTGACATTATCCTCTTCCCGTTCATTCTCCTCTTGATTCGGATTATTGCGACGACTGGGTTCTCCTTGGTGAGTTGTCAGTGCCGCGATTTGCTGGTCATGCATCTCTCTCATCTGCTGCATAGCCATCTCCATCTCGAACTTGAATGCTTCCTTCTGCTTAGTCAGGGCATCTTCAAGCATCTTGGTTACTTGTTCGGCACTAATCATAAGCGACTCATAGGGCTGTCCCGCACTAGACGCTGTCTTCACCCATATTTGTCTTCGAGTGGCTTCGGGGAGAAGTAACGTGATCCTCCTTCGCATTATCATCCGGGGGACCGCCTCCGTTGTTGTTGTTGACGGGAAGGATATTCATGTTGGCATTATCTTCTTCCCGTTCATTCTCCTCTTGATTCGGATTATTGCGACGACTGGGTTCTCCTTGGTGAGTTGTCAGTGCCGCTATTTGCTGGTCATGCATCTCTCATCTGCTGCATGGCCATCTCCATCTCGAACTTGAAACTTTCCTTCTGCTTAGTCAGGGCATCTTCAAGCATCTTGGTTACTTATTCGGCGCTGATCATAAGCGACTCGTAGGGTTGTCCCGCACTAGATGCCGTGTCATCGGATGCTATAGCTGAGCAGGAATCTGAACCAGCATCTGACACATCTTCTTCCAAAGGAAGTCCCTTTTGCATCCTTTGGTAATTCATTCGCCTATTGGTCCCCGATCGCAATCGAGTCATACGCTGGGACATTTCGGCAAACTGATCTGGGCTAAAACGTCGTGTCGATTTGCCTCTGCCGGTCATATTAGCAGACACTTCTAGGAATTCGTCCTCTTGGCGGACAGGCTTCTTCCTACGAAAACGCCTTGGCTTGGTCTCGGACGTTCTGGTGGAAATTCTCTCGAACACCGAAACTCTCCTTGGGGCTTTAATGCAGCAGCATTCTGATAGCACCGCCTTGATTATATTGGCACACGGACAGTGAGATTCCGTGTCTCGAGCATCTCTCTTTCGAGACTTACCCGCACCCCCAGCTCTATAGTACAACTCATCAGTTTGATAACTGGAGCAACCCATAGAGTGTTGGCATGACTTCCCAGGTATAACACAATCATCATCAGACGAATGTGTTTCCCTCTGGGGATATGACGCTTTATTAGCGTTTTCAAAAGTCGCTCGTTCAAGTCTACGCTTTTGCGAGCGTGAAAACTTAACGGGCTCTTGAACTTCGACCCGCAATCCAATGCCCACGTTCTTACCTGGCTCCGCCGGAGGGGCAAGGGAAACGGGATCTGGATTTGATGAAGGTTGGACGGCAATTCCGTCCACTTTTGCCTTTGGTGCCGGTTTTGCCTTAGGCACCCACATCTGCTTGTGTTTTGACGGCTTCTTGACCGTCTCTTCTTTCTGCATTTCTTCCGCTTTCTGCAGAAGGACTCGGGCATGCGCAAGCAATGCGCGGCGTTTCTTGATTCGCTCTTCGAGGGTTGAGCGAGTCCTCTTGACGCGGACCCATTCATTTGTCTCCGTCTTGGAGGAGGAGTTGGTTGTGCGCCGTTGTTGCTCTTGGCGCTGTCTGGACTTTAGATCCTCATTGTAGCGGATCCCGTCCATCGATTCTACGGCCTTGGCCAACTGTCATGCCAGGCGTTGACGCCGTCTTTGGCGCGCCCTCTTCGACAAGGTTGGAACACCTTCAGCAGTTGACTTTGCGGCGGAAGGGAGATCTGGATCTGCAGCTTCGAGCACGTTAGACGCCATTGGAGCGTCGCGGTGAGTAAGTGCAACGGCGGCGAGGGGATCTTGGATCTTCGATCCTGAGGGCCCGCGAGCACTCTTGGAAGATGAAATCTTCCTGTGCCTGTTTGGAGAGGCGGATCTGGAGGAGGAGGAAGAGAGGTGCTCTTCGAACTTCTGTTGATCGAATTCATATTCGATCTCTTCATTCACCCGGATCTTGAATGCCGGTTGCGTCACGACAGCCTCGGCAGCGAGGCCGTTGGCTCCCACTGTGGTCGCCAGTTTGTTTTCGTCGAAAGTTGCCTTCGTCATTGATTTCATTAAAACTTCAAACGTTACAAATGAATTCAAACAACAAAGAAATAAAGATTACAACTTTCTTGAAAATAAACACAAGATCCGTTCGTCGTCTCTTGCTTGCGTGGGTCTTTAGCCTGTGACGGGGACGTCGATATCCGTGGACTACCTGGCAATCAGATCTGATCCAGAGCTTCGTCGATCCGCGAGGAGATCTAGAAACTTGAAGCGCCTATCTCGATAAAAGCGAGATATTTGCTCTTCTTAGTATTACCACAACGGGATAATACTAAGGATCAGGTACAGGTGATGTAGCTCTGACGAAGAAACTCTCTTACGTTGAAGTGCTTGATCACTCTTCACTCCGGCAGGGCTTCGCCAATTCTCCAAAACTCCAGATCTGAAAAAATGAGGCCTAAGGCTTGTATTTATAGGTATGAGGGGTTGCGGAGCGGTTAAAACCACTTAAAGGGCCCAAATCCGCGTTGAGACACCCTAGGGGTGTCTTGGCCTGGCCGAGACACCCTGGCCGAGACACCCTTGGGACTTGGCCGAGACACCGTAGGTGCCTCAGTTCAGCTTTGAGACGTTTTCAATGCCCGTTTGACTGTTTTCACTGTAACTTCTTTGTCTGAACCCGGATCTGAGTGATTCCAAATACGTTGGAAAGCCGACAAGGAGTTCTATCAGCTCCAATGGTTGGATTATCTGTAGAATGAATGAGACACGAAGGGCATTGTTCCCTTTGTAAACATTGCGGGGCTCCCGATTAGCCCGCACCTTCGTTATTCCGGAATTCTGTCAGCTCACGTAGTTCGTCGATTCACTTCAAGCGTTCACCGACGTCAATCGAACTCCTGTGAACCGGATAGTGACGTTCATCGTCATTCCTTAACACTGAGCTATTCGTAGGGACCTATAGGCAATTTTCGATGCCTACAGAAGGCTCGTGATCACCTGCAAGACAACGTGGTTTTAAAGGCATAGTTCGAAAAGACAAAAGAATTACATGATTGAAGTAACAAAGTATATCTTAAAACTGAGACCATTGGATACATGTCACCCACCATACATACATGTACAGTATGCAGCCCCTATTGAAACAAGTTCTTCTTGTTGGGTTTCATTTCATTAGCATTCTATTGAAATCTTGTTAAAATGCTGATGTTAATAGAAATTCTCCTTAAGTAGAGAACTTGACATGGCAGAATCAAAATGGCTTCAAACCAAATAAGATACGGTAAAATGAAAACAACATTTAAATGACCCCTTTGAAGGAAGTTATAGACATGTCAGGATCGAATGGCTCCAATATGAGATCAAGAATAAACACAAAGAAAGCACTCTGCGGAGTCTGTTCCGTGGAGCCAGACCAGGGAAAATCAATGGATTGGATTGATAGTCAGATGGTAGGAGGGGGGAAAAACTTTTTTCCTGATAAAACGTAAGCAAGGTATGAAACATTACCAAGGTCATCAAAATAAAATCTCCTTGTATCAATGCAGGATATACAAATTGAAATGAGTAATTTCTAAAAACTATCAAAAAGGCTACATAATCTCATCAGTTAGGCGACAGTTGCAGTATACAGTTATATACTAACATATAGCATATATTAAATCAACTCAATAATTACGGTTTTACCTGTACGCATAATATATTACAACTATTATTTAAGAAAAGCTATGTTTAGGTGTTCTAACCTATATGAGTCACACTTTCGACCATGTCCTAACAATTTAAAATTTTATAAGTACCCTCATGCTTTACAAAATCAGAAGAATACTCTCGCGACCAAAAATTATTCTCACAATAAAAATAGCCCTCATGCTCTCCAATATTCAAAATTTATCCTTGTATGTTCAAAATCCAAGAATATACGCTCATAACCAAATATCCCAAAAAAAATCACAACGTGAAAGTACACATTCAACACCTCCACATGTTTCACCACGTCAGCATCTCCCCTTTTATGTTACGCGCACATCACGCAACGTTATCAATGCACAATGTGCAATGCAGGATGCAAAGTCTCCTTGCATGCACATGCACAAGGCGCAAGGCGCAAGACGATGTGCATGCGCAAGTGAAATGAGGTGCACATCACCCACAGTTTTTCAAGATAGACAATCAAAAGCATCAATGAACAAGTTTATGAATTTTCACATAAAAAAATAACAAGAAAATAATATCTACTATTAAATAATAAAATAAGATCTTAATTCATAATGCTAACACAGCCAACATAGTGGTAAAGTTCATAATTTTCCAAACCAAAAGTCAAATCGACACTAACATCGAAGAAAAATCAAATATTAAATGAGAATAAGTTAGGGTCCTCAATGGGTCTAGTAAAATGGCCTAATGACTTTTTTTTAGGGAAAAGGATTATCCGGTATAAAGGCTCGACTAAAATGGTAAAGAACAAAAATATACGATGCTATGTCTTGCATGCGCCTTGTGCGAAGTGCCCTCACGAAGGGCACATGCGAGACACAAAAAAGCACTGACGAATCAAGAGGTAGAGCGCTTTGCCATCACCATGCATTGCAGGGAGGATAAGGCGCAATGAGGCACGCGCCTTTAGCAACACTGTGCATGGCGTGCACTAGAGGACAAGTAATAGATTAAGGTAACAAATTTTAACAACAAGAAAATGGAGACAATTACATAAATTACAGAAAGAGAAGTTTGTCCTCTATTAGACCCACTGAAAAGGTAAACATTAAGAAAAGTAAAGCTAATAGAGTAAATAGACTTTGTACCTTAAAGCTGTAGCCTTGGTCAATCAGAAATTGCTGCCTTTTGGTAGAGTAATACATCTCCTATTTCAAATAAAGCATGAAAATACAGTTATGCACACAGCTATCATAACAATGAAATAAGAAGTGGACACTATTTATTCTAGCATAAATTGGAATAAGCCTTCAAAAGTAACCCAACCTGTGTATCTGTAGATACTAGAGAATAGAAAAAGGCATTGTACTCTTCTTTTCCACCGGCCATTCTGTCTTGGAGCCGACCCTGCAGGGAAGACAAGTCATTCACCAACTAAGGGTGGTTAGGAACCAAATAATTAACAAATAGTTCGTTAGTTGTTCGAGAAGCTATTCGGTCATATCCCATTCAGTAGTTCATTTAGCAATAAACAAATTATTTTTAGTATTCAAGTTCATAAAGGAATAGAATTTAACTGCATGTATATTCTATTCATTTGCTTATCAAATATTCGTTTAGAATTTGATCGCTTACAATTTGTACTACTAAATACACAATATTATATTTTCAACTAACTTTCATTTTCTATTTAAGTTCGATATACTAATTCTGAGAGACCTAAAGATTCTTTAATGACCTTTCTAACAAAATATCCGAATTAAATATAGATACATCATAATTATAAAGGAATATTTTTTAATTATAAATTTAAATAATATTTGAAAATCAAATTCTTTAGCAAAATCAATATACTTTAACATTCGATAACTATTCGTGAATATTTACCAAATACAGAGTATCCGACTTTGAATTCGAGAAGCTCTAGAAATGGATATTCAAATTAAACAAATACAAATATGAACACCTTAGTATATGATTCAATTCGGTTCATTTCAAGCCCTATGACAGACAAACACTATAACAACTTTATTTGTCAAAAACTAGGAAAATTCGTATCAATGTGTACATTATGTAGTTAATATTTCACCATACAGTGTTACAGAATATCTATACTACTTATAAAAGAGGATAGATACATTAAAGCTTTTGACTGCCTCGTTTACTCTCTCAAGTTTAGCAATTCCTAATTATGTCTATTAGTTGTAATTAAACATTCACTGATTACAAACAACTTCTTATTAATTAACTACGCAACTTCTCATTTTTCCAAACCATTAGTCATTCACTACTATACTATTATTTAATAATATAATTCTACCTATAATTTATCTTCTCATAATATTTATAATTCTAAAAATTAAGAATAATAAAAATTCATGATGCTTATACCTCATGCCTCGGGGCCTATGCCGCCTTCAATAGTTTGCCTCTAATATTAGTCTTATAATAGTATGAAAGACAATTTGTATTTATCATAATTATAACAATATTAATAGTATAATTATCTTAATAGTAATAATTAAATTAATAATTACACTACTATTTAATAATTACGATATTAATAGTATAATTATCTTAATAGTAATAATTAAATTAATAATTACACTACTATTTAATAATTACGAAAATTTGTGCCTAGACCCCAAAATTAAGTTTAGAACCTTCATGTGACCTAGCCCCTGACTTTTGGGTCATGTGCCTAGGTCCCTCTAACCCAATTTTCCGTGTGAAACTTTTGGGTCATAGGCTTAGCCCCCTTCGACCCAATTTTTCATGTGAGAAAAATCCTTGTAAACTCATATTTTTCTCTCACTACTAAAATATCATTATCTTCTTCCTCATTCCTCCTCATCTTCTC
>NC_033802.1:1202077-1266486 GCF_001876935.1 Asparagus officinalis | reverse complement strand
ACCTCCATCCTCCCTCTCCTCTTCTTCGTCCCACCTCCATCCTCCACCAACCTCCGCCCTCCCACCTCACCCTCCTATCTTCCATGCATCCTCCTTCCTTCTCCTCTACCCTTCACCCAGCCTCATTCTCCTCCTCTCCCCTTCATCTCAACTCCATCCTCCTCCCTCCTCCCTCGTCCTCCTTCCTCCTCCTTCCTCATCTCTTCATCTCATCTTATTTTTCCTCCCATTCCCTACCTCCTCTTCTATTTCACTTCCATACTCCTCTCTGTCCTCCTCAATCTTCTCCTTCTTACTCCACAACCGCCGTTGCATCCTTAAAAGGCTATCTCATCTAGTTAAAACGGTCATATCCTAAAATTATGCTGAAATTAACACTTAACAGTTAATATTAATCTCTAACAATCAAAGTTAGCATGTGAGTTCTAACTTTAACATCTAACGGTTAAAGTTAACATGTGAGGTCTGAAGATAACAACCGACTTTAGAAACTAATATAAAAGCTTTAAATTTGTCAGATATTAACTGTAGATCTCATATGGTAAGTTAAATTGTAAGATTTTAATTTAGGTCTCACAAACTTTAATGGTTAAATGTTAACTATATAAGTTAGATGTTAATTTCAGCAATTTTTTAAGTGAGGGTCGTTTTCGTCAAAGGAAACGGTCTTTCAAGCGATGCGGCAACTGTTTTGAAAGAAGAAGATATGGTTGAGAAAAGAGGAAAAATGATAAGAAGATATCGTGACAGCGAAAAATACAATGGTTAAGAAAGGATGAGCAGAAAAAGAGGATGCAATAGCTGAGGTGGTGACGGAAGAGATGATGGTTGAAGAAAAACAAGAAAAAAAAAAGTCATGGTCTCATGAGAAAAAAGGGAGGTAAAGAAGCTGAGGGTGAGGATAGTTTCGAGATTAAAAAAAAAATTTCTCTCCACTTAGGCGACACTAAAAAGGGACTTCTTCAAATAAAAAGTTGGGTCAGTGGGCCTAAGAACATCACCCAAAGTTGAGGTTATGGTCATTGGTCACATAGGGTTCCAATTTTGGGGTCTAGACACAGTTTTTCCTAATAATTATACTATTAAATAAATTATATAATAATAGTATAATAAAATAATTTATTAAATCATTTCATAAATTATTATATAGTTATTAATAGTATTATAATTGTTCTATGTATAATTATTATAAATAAGAACAATTATGTACAAATAAATTATTATAAATAAGAATAGTTATCTAATATGTTGTATATATTTAAATAAATTATATTAAATAACAATAATAATCCAAATTATAATAATTATTTATACAATTCTTTATACAGAATTTTATTTATTATTTATACAATTCTTTATACAGAATTTTATTTATTTAATAAATATTTTAATTGTTCAAGTTAAAAAAATTAATTGTTATAAAAGTCATTAATTCAATCAACAAAAATATTTCAAAACATAAAGCAAAACAAGATGCCCACGTGCAAAAAAAGAAATAGCATGTCCATGTGCAAAGCTCGTGCACATTTCTAGTTACATTAAAATAAGAACCAAATGATTATTCAAAAAACCATATCAAACAATTTAATGATCTGAACGATTTTCAGTTAGTTGAACCTTTTTTAAGCACCTAGACCTAAATTAATACTTCAAATCCAAAACCACCAGAACGGGTGCCATAAATTATCAGCCAACAACAATAATATATCGAGATCGATTTTAAACCTTGATCTAGATAGTTGTGTGATCACATAAGTGCAGGAAAATACATGCATATATGTAAAAATATACATGTGCACACACATAAATCATGCAACCAATAATATTCTTTTGCATCTCATTAATCAATTTGTTTCCTTGTCTTGGATAATTATTTTTGAAACTATATAACATAGTGACAGTTCTTTTATGCTGCTTGAACGGATTCCAATTTTGGGGATCTGCGTGCTGACCATAATTCCATCCTGGAGAACGTAGTATTTACTACCTATCAGTGTGCAATAAGATAAAAGAACAACTCAATGTTGAACAGCTCCAGAACTTACACCCTTATGTCATAATATTTCCTTGACACCCTAAATGGAATAAGTTGGGTATCATGAGTAGAGTACCTTTGCCCTAAGAATACGGCCCAGCCGTTGTGCTTCTTGACGTCTTGTTGGGTATCATGAGTAGAGTACCTTTGCCCTAAGAATACGGCCCAGCCGTTGTGCTTCTTGACGTCTTGAACCAGCATGAGATGATATTTGTATTATCACGTTAGCTTCAGGAATATCTATCGAATTGTCACCCACCTGAAGTGCACACATAAAAACAGAAGAATTAGTAGCCTGGAGTTAAAAAACAATTCTATAACCGCAAAGACAAATTTTCAACAAGCACATGGTAACTTTTCTTATGTCCATTTTCATACATTACCAATATCACAGGTCTAATTTCACGACTAGTATTAATAAAACATATTGTTGGAACATTACTCAATTGATATAGTCAAACTTACGCTTTGGTAATATTAAAGACTCCAATATTAGAGCTCTCATGATCACATATGGCTTCTACAGAAGCACCTTAGAGTAATTCTACATATTTATATTATGAAAAACATGTAGATCTGCAATTTAGCCTTGCTACTCTCAAAAAGACTCCAGGATGCTGACAGTTATTTACATAATATGAAACAAAGGGAAAATTATCATTAAAAAATACATAAATCAAATATCATAATCAAGTTTGAATACATACCTTAGATAAGAAAATTGTATTAACATCCGGGCTACATTTGAATGCTTTAAGAATTCTTGTCCTCTCAGCGTGGCTGAAATCATTTATTAAGAATAATTACAAGCTATTAGGGTTGCCAAATTAAAATGCAAGAGGGGAAAAAGTCATTGTTACTGAAGATACCTGGTTGCACCATATATCATAGGTTTCCTTAGCTTCATTGCATATGCGGTGAGGGCAAAAAGATTATCAGCAAACACAATAATCTTATCACCACGTTGTTGCTCATGAAAGCGAATCAGAAATTCACAGGCTCTGAATTTGTTTGGATTCATCACGTAAAGTGCCTGGTGATACAAATGGCAGAATCATTTAAAAGTATGCCGATATGTGGTACAAGTGCAGCAAGTTATATGGAGCAGAAAACAAGATGCAGTTAAATCACTCAATTCTCATAGATGCACAAGGATGCACACAGCAGATACGAAAAATATAAGAGACAAGTGGCGATAAAATCACACCATTTCGATACTAGGTTACTAAATGGTACATGGTTTCAATGAACCTTTCCTATTTATAGTGTCTCAACAAGGTAGCATAGACATATTAACTTGAGTTTGCCGAAGACTTCACACAGAATCAAAAGCTTCCTATGATAGTTCGGCATAGCCAGGAATGTCATGCTCCGACACAACTATTATCCAAATTCCACAAATAAGGACACCGCTATATGTATCTCTTTTGAATACATGCATATTTGACTCATATAATTATGGGTGTTTGTTGCTATCTATATATAAAAGGACATAATTATAATAAGTGATCTATAAGGTAATTACTCTTCGTCAAAGGGTCAAACATCGTCTAGCTTACATACAACTTTTAAGGTAAATAGTAGTTTACAGATTGTAAGCATCGGGTATGGATGGTCATACATGTTGCGTCCAGGTTTGTGCAAGATACCAATTTCTTGTTGGGGAAACTGTCAAGACATATCATAGCAATGAAGCCTAAACAAATTAACTTGAGCTTAACAAACTCTTTCTAACTAATACATATATTTTGCAACTAGTCAGAAACGTATCATTCTAATTTTTCAAACCCTCCACTTCTAACTAATTTATATCTTAAATTTTACATTTCTATCATCTATTGCCTAATTGTTACCTCAGAATACCTTGGAAATTTTTACTAGGATATTGAAATCAAACACAAAAAGTTGGTAAGATATTCAGAACTTTAATTCCTAGAAGATTGTGCAGTGAAGACGAAATTGTCCACGATAAAGGGGTCAGGAAGCATCAGACAATAGCAAGAAATAAAACAAGTTCAGCAACAAGGATTCATTATTTACTTAGGGATGTGTTCTTTATAAATTTAGGGATTATGTTTAAGTTTGCTAAATAGAAAATAGTTTGTTCTAGTTGGAACCAGATTACAAGATGAGATGATGACAGGTAATTAGATACTATCGGGTAACCAGCTGTGTCAAGTGGAGCAATGTCATCTTCTTAAAATAACCCATATGGGAGGATCAACACAAATGCATACCATCTGAGGCCTTTTGCAAAATTAGACATAATTAACACTCTTAAAATCGAAAGGATTTATTGTTCATTATAGAGCTTGTTTAAGAGACTAAAACTGGCAACATGAAACACATTATGGGAGCCAAGGAATATTTCATGGAGGATTATGATTTGCAAATATCGACTTCCTAATATTTCATTACTGCATCCTCTCTTCTTTCCTGAAGATCAGGATTGCTCCTTGAGCTCCATAGATTTTATCTTTATTCTATCTCACGAAGTACTACGTCAATCAGTTTCAAGAATGCACTCCGGTCCTTTTCTCGGAAAAAGAGGAAGCCATGAATGGTATGGTGCAAATGACATTCAGTTTGCTTTCTGAAGGGGCTTTTTATCGTGTTCAGAAGAATCAGAACAATACATAAGCTAACAAAGATTTTTTGGAGTAGGCTATATATGGTTTTCCTGCTAAGTCAAACATCTAAGATAGTTTTCTGGGGCATCGTCCAGGTCAAGTGACATTTTTTAAGGTAACATACAAGTGACTTTCGACATTTATACAAATTCTAGGCGGATGCAAGGAGCCATATGAAAACGTCAATACGACGAGCTAATTATTTGATTTGTAACTTCTTTCAGGCAAGAATTGTAATACTAATTAGGCAGAATATCAGAGAGCATCTTTATGTGTTTGGAGTCTTACTAAGGGATATAAGGATATACATATGTGGAAATTGTAAAATACTCGATCATAATCTGTGAGGTCGACATAATTCTTCTAACAGTATATCCAATAGAAACAAGGGAAATGAGTATCACTACTGTCAATGTCACGGTGCATCGTTTGGAAAATTATACCAAACCAGATTGATTTAGGCATTCATGATGCCAAAGTTGATACAAAGGTCTACTTAGGTTCTCCACTCTTTAGTTCTAAATCTTGTACAAGAGGAAAAAATTAGTAAAAATAATCATATACTCATTTCCTTTGTTTCTCGTGAATATCCTGTTAGAAGAATTTTAGGTTTTGTAGCATTGAAGAAAATTAATACGCTACTGGGTTCGAGGGTTCTTCCATACCTTTGAGAATATGGAGAGGAAGAAGAGAAGGGAGAAAAGTAAAAGAGTAAGATGCATTGCAGTCTTTAACTCAGGTCAAGTTTTTTGTCACACAATCTAATAACTAGTTACTAATGGTAAAAGTAATCAGATTGTGTGAGAAAAAACTTGACCTGAGTTAAAGACTGAATCTCACTCTTTTACTTTTCTCCCTTCTCTTCTTCCTCTCCATATTCTCATAAGTATGGAAGAACCCTCGAACCCAGCTGTGTATTAATTTTCTTCAATGCTACGAAACCTATAATTCTTCTACCAGGATATCCAAGAGAAACAAGGGAAATGAGTATCATGACTGTCAATGTCGTGATGAATCGTTTGCAAAATTAGATCAAACCAGATTGATTTAAACACTATTCATGACGCCTTGGAAGTTGATACAAAGGTCTATATAGGTTATCCACTCTCTAGTTCTAGATCTAGTACAAGAGGACAAAATTAGTAAAAGTAATTAGATTGTGCGGCAAAAAAACTTGACCTGTGTTAAAGACTGAATCTTAATCTTTCACTTTTCTACCTTATCTTCTTCCGCTCTATATTCTCAAAAGTATGGAAGAACCCTCGAAACCAGTAGTGTGTTAATTTCCTTCAATGCTACAAAACCTATATTATGTCAAAACAATTACATTCACCATTCAACGTATCCATCTGAGGAAAATCTTCAAAGCTTGTTGAAAAAGTTTTAAAGAATCCTGTATCAGCAATCTTATAACTGCAAAACTAGTCAAGGTGCTACGCATATATAAGATGACACCAAACACAGATCACACACTACTGACAGAAACACTATGATGATCAGAAGTTTTAATTCAAAAGGAAGGTACCAGATGGCTGCCTAAGACAGGTAATCAGAAGTTTGAATTCAAAAGGAAGGTACCAGATGGCTGCCTAAGACAGGTAATGTACTCGGTTCTATCCATAGACCATCACTATGATCAATTATCTAAATACAAGCCTCTTTCCTATTCAAAGATCAAGGAGAGAGTGACACAAAAGAACTAGAACAAAAAACTTGTAGCCTGATAACAGCACAGTAAACAAGCTTCCACTTGCATCCAGTACTACTAGCAAAGCTAACTACGAGCAATGGAAGACTTTGATGAACCACAAGGGAAATTCATGTTCATCAAATTATCTCAAACCATGAAACCATGATGGCAAACTTTTTAACATTCTATGCGAGGGAAAGGTATACAAAGGGGAAAGATAAAAAAATTTCAGAGCATCACTTTCATATCTGAGCCACAATACAATAATGTGAGTCCCACAGTCTTCAACTCTCCATAAAAATATACTATAGACTTCCAAATTCAATACCTTGGGTTGAGATTCCTAGATCGTAGTATAACATTTACCTGCTTCTTTTTAGAATTTTCCCTTTTCAAATACTCTGCAAAGAATTCCTTCGTCATGGGGCACCACACTTCAGCACACTGAACGTTAGCTATGAACCCTCCTTTTACCAAATCCAACCAATTAGCTTCATACAATTTTGGTCCTACAAGAAAGTTGAGATCTGTGATACGTTCGTCCTCTCTCACTAGCGTTGCTGTTGAAAATGTAAAGAGGCGATCAGAAAAAGCAGAATAATACAAAAAAGGTAAACAGGAAACAAGAATGAATGTGACCTCAGTCTGGGAAGCACTAACCAGTAAGTCCAAGCTTGCAATGAGACTTAGTAATGCTAATGACCTTCCGGAACATGTGTGCAGGAACAACATGCACCTGTGAAGGCATATACGTAGACATCAGAATTTTGGTATACATCAAAATTTAACAAAATCAGTAAGAAAAGTCAAGGAAAATGTTATATGGTGTCAAAACGAGTTGTCATAAGTAATGTTTCACATGTTATCTTGTGAGACAAATTTATCTAGTGATCTTCTCGAGAAAGATCTTCACCTCGTCCATAAGAAGCAAACCCCATTCTCTATTTCTTATTTCTTCAATGATTTTCTCAGAATCTTCAGACCTTTTTCCACCAAATGCAACCATGTTGTAAGTGGTGACAACCACACCAGCATTGCCACGAAATCTTTCTTTGTTATCAGATGTAAACCGACAAATATGTTCTTCCTTTATATTAGACCAAAGCTGAAACTGGAAAGCCCATTGATCCACAGAGACCGCGTTGGTAGCTAAGCAAAGACAGCTCTTCTTAATTCGACATGCCGCAGAGACACCAACCAAAGACTTTCCAGCACCACAAGGCAAAACAATAATGCCAGACCTTGCTCTTCCTACAAATTAACATTATCAAAATCCTTCAAGTAAAACTGCATGTAAAACTATAAGCCGACATACAATCTATAAGCCTTTATTCAAGATAAAACATCTCATGAAGTTGCTGAAAGAAAAAATAATATACAGATAATAGGTCTTCCAAAGATATTATAGTCTAAAACACAACAATGTTGATACGAAACCTGACAGAATTTTAGGAAGATTTTTGAGATAGTCAATCTTTAAGCTACATAATATAACTGGTCATATTTTACTCCAAATCCTACAAATGCAGCAATTAGGTGATTTACTAAGGCCCATTACGAGCCATTTGATGCCATACAAGCTAAAATTTAGCTACATGAACTTATATTGAGCTTCTGATGTCACTGCACATCCTTTCCAAGGTTTTCAAGTCTGCACATAGACCAATTATTTTATTATCTGACCTGGGAAAGCAATCTCCAACCCCATTCACCAAAACTACTACCCTCAGTAATTTTCTTCAAGAGGAAGAAATTTTCATTATTTAGAGCCAGTGCAGGGAAGGTTCAGCTAAGATGCTCTTAATGCACCTCATTTGTGTCCTTAATCCCACTGTGAACCTAGGTTCGATTTTTTAAGTCCAGAAGGAGAGAAGAGAAGGGGACAAAACCTATCACAAGATGGCTGCAAATATTATCATGAGTGTGAACATGAATGTAGGAAGTCACGCAGTGAAGTAAATACCATTCCCAAACATCTTGCTGAGACTCTTTTCTTGATATGGTCTAGGTTGTGCTTGCGGCTTCAATTCTATGTTCAAGTCTGGGTTCACCTGCGAGGACCAAATTACAGAATGAAACATATTGTTTAATTCAGTATGGCCTGAAATTGTATTCATATGGAAAAATGTCAACAGGAGAACAAATCTTATTAATTGCTAAATCTAATTGCAGCATGCATATATTCTCATGACATAAGCATCGCCTTTACAAAAATTTTCTGAATTGATCAGCTTTCCACACAAATACAAAGCATAGAACCAATCAGTAAATTACATGAACATTTCGTTGCTACATGCATAGAAAGGAAGTTATGCATTGCAATTATAAGCCTTCTTATCAAATACTTATTAAATAATATCATAGATGGAAAGTATAACTCACCGTATCATTTCTAAAATCATACTCCTCCAGCATAGGATAATTTAAGGCGTTAGGCAAACATCTTTGCTTCACGTTCTCAACCTGTAATGCGAAATAATTTCCCAAGAGACATTTTAAGTATCTTAAACATAGCTGGTTCCTTGTAATGCAAAGAACAAAGTACCTGGGCAGGATCAATTTCAAAGGAATGTGTTTCTTTCTCTTCAGCAGCAGCAGCTAAGTCTACACCATTCAGCAACTCATCATGGCCACCTTCTATTTCTCCAGCCGTTTTGCTAATTGTAAATGAACCACCTTCATGATGACCCTGAAATAGGTTCACAAAAAGAAATATAAATTACAGAGAAAGGGAAGAAACAAACATTTTCACCAACATTATTCTACACTTTGCAGTTGGTGAAATCAATGAGGGGGAAAAACAAGATACATGATTATTGGCAAGCGAAAGAACAAAAAGGGGTAAAGATTTATACTTGCACCAACGACATTTGTAAGAACTCCAAAACCAAAATGGAATACTTCAAATGAGAGAAATTCATATAGATAAACAAAGTGAAAACTTCAAGTCATTACCCATGGAAGAATCAGAAACAACAGTATATCTGATACATCTTCATATGCAGAACAATTTTCATCTTCAGTGTGACAACCAAGTTTCATTACAGATAACAGACAGGGACATAGAAAATATGTTACATTCTCAGATGACAGGGTTTCTGGAATTTTACACAGTCAAATTTATCAAATGGAAATAAAATGGATGAAAATAAGAATCCACTAAGCACAAGTGCCTTTCAGGTCAACACATAAATTATAAATTGGAACAAAGTATGCTCCAGAAAGAAGGGAAAATGTAAACATAAGATCTTTTTTTCTTTTTCTTTTTTTTGTTGCAGGAAAGTAGCTGTACAAAAATAGTTGATATCACAGTTAGTATATAATATATATAGACAACCATGAGACTATATTAGCCTCTTCTCCTTGCAAAAGGCTTAAGTAGGTTCCCTAACACAAACCATTCAATAAATATTTTAACCTTAATGAAGATTAAGAGAATGACATCCACTACTCCATGCAAAGTGATCCGCTAAAATGGTAACAAATGCTGAGCAAATTTGTTTCAATATATCCCACAAAATTAATCAAGATATTATAGATCTTTGGATTTATTTGTCTCCTAGAGATTAGTGTAACTCCCTATAATAAATTTCATATTACCCCTTAATGTAGATCCTCCTTCAGATAGGAAGTTAAGGGATTGCTCCTTTGCACAACCTTAAGAGTGCGCATCAGAAGGATACGCCAAGTAGACCACTAAGATTGAAAGACTACCCTTCATGTGCTGATGGTTACATGGAATCTGCACCAAGAGAGGGAGGGCTCCACATGGACAGACCATAGTCCTTTTGACAGGCTTCAAAGTGAAAAGAACCAATTGAAAACCTAACATAGTATATAATATTTTAAAATTGATTGAAAAATCAACTGTACCAGAAAATTCCACGTATGATGGATCCAAGAATCAAAGTAGAAAGCAAAATGTTTAAAATTAACCTAATCATGACTAACATCAATCTGATGGTAAAATCAGACTTCCCCACAAGCAATATATTAAAACAATGGTCTATAGGTGGATATCATATAGTTCTAAAATGACAATTGATAATACAAGTTTCCAGAAATAAAAATAAAATATTCTCAAGTCAATTGGTATCATACTAATCATCTTAAATTCTGAGAAAGGAATTATAAAGTATGTTTCCATGGAAGCAATATACCTCAAAACAAATCCTCGCACGAGATATGACATCATCCCTAAGCAATGTCTTCAGCACCTAGAGTACCAAATGAACTTCATCATTAAGCAAGTAAAGCAATAAATCGCTAATTATACCAAAAAATGAAATTAAAACACTAGGTTCAGAATGGTACCTCCGGAAAAGGTGACTCCACAAAGTATCGATTCTTCTTCAACACGAGTTTCACTTTCCCATAATTGGCGGTGGAAGCATGGATGAAATCTATCATCTCCTTAGGCAACTTAGTCTTTGATAGCTTGTTTAAGACATTTATGATTGTCTCGGTCTCAAGCCCAACCGACACAACAGCATAGAGAGAATGAGGTGTTAGGTTGTACTCATGCATAGACTCTGGCCTACATCCAGATTAACAAGAATGTTAACCATGGTTTATATTCAAGATTAGCTCAGATGGGGGCTATAAATTCTTTATCCAGGACAGGAGAAACCTTTTGAAAGAAGATTTAAGTCTAAAGTGACGAATAGCATGTGAAACTTTCTTGCCATTTAGTTGAAACCTTTTGAAAGAAGATTTAAGTCTAAAGTGACGAATAGCATGTGAAACTTTCTTGCCATTTAGTTGGAACATGGAAAACATATATCATAAAGTTAAATAAGAAATACTACATTAACAACAAGAAGCATTATTTCCATCAAACACATAAAACAAACATTGTTAATAACAAATAACAACCAAGCATCTCGTAAAAGATTCTAAATTTTATAGAAACATGTAATAAAAGGAGTGTTAGGGTCTGCGGAGTCAACTTGTAAATTTATGTAAAATAATCTCACCAAATGTGGATAATATGGGAGAGGATGACTACTATCAAGCAAATTAAACAAGTGAGCAGCTTTGAAATATGTACTTAGATCAAAATGATTACAGTCCTCAAAATTTACGAATTTCCCGGAGAAAAATTTTAGTTGGCATAATGAGCGGTACTTCCCAGGAAGGGTAGGACTCCGCAAATACTGTTCGTAAAACTAAAAGTTTTCAGTGGGGGGGCGGAGATGGAACTCGAGGGGCTCGAGGAGGGGGATTGGGAGCTTGAGAGGAAGATGGTCTTCCTCTGCAAGACCTGGGATGTTTAAGGTTACCCCTTTGCATAATGATTTGATAAAAATGAAGAAAATGCAACCCCTAAAAATGACAGAAACCCTAAAACTGAGATTTCACAAAATTGATAAGAGAGGAGAGAGAGATTATACCAATGAAAGGGAAATTTGCGCTTGACGGACGACTGGAACTAGATGAATGACGGAAGGAAACGATGGGGAAGAAGATCGCTAGTCGACTGAGATTGAACGTTGATCGGTTTGAAATGGGGAAGAACAGTGGTTTTGGGTATAGAGAACTTTCGACGGCCAGGATGATCTCACAAATAAAATGGACGGCCGGGATTTAGAAGTGAAGCGGGTCGGGTTCAGAACCAAACAAATAAATACGCAGATAAAATTTAAAAACCTAAAAGCAATTTGAGTCAGTTTTACGAATAGTATTTGCGGAGTCCCGCCCTTCTTGGGAAGTACCGCTCATTATGCCAACCGAAATTTTTCCCCGGGAGATTCGTAAATTTTGAGGACTGTAATCATTTTGATATTAGTACATATTTCAAAGCTGCTCACTTGTTTAATTTGTTTGATAGTAGTCATCCTCCCCCATATTATCCACATTTGGTGAGATTATTTTACGCAAATTTACAAGTTGACTCCACAAATCCTAACACTCATTTTATTACATCTATCGTTAAGGGTCGACAAATCTTATTTACAGCCAATCAGCTTTTCGAGACCCTCGATATACCTAGGGGTGACACACTGCTAGGTGATATCATGGGTGATGACTCTTCCGTTATCTCCTTAATGACTCTACCCGGTAGGCACCTTCCCTTAAAGTCTAACAATATCTCATTCTTAGCTAAGATCGTCAGACGTATCATCAGTTATAACATAATCCCCAAAACCGGGGGTTATGATAATTATTCCCTTGATCTCACTTATGCCAGCTATGCCATTATTGACAATCGGGATATCTTGTAGGGTAGAATATTCTTTGATATAATGGCCTCCACTCATACAAAATTCTTACCCTATGGAGCCATTCTCACCAAGATCTTCTCCCACTTCCATGTCGATCTATCTGGGAAAACGTCTGTTAAAATCAAACATTTCTTTGACACCTCTGCTCTCAAACGAATGAGTATTCCTCCTACCCAATTCGCCTTGGATCGTCTCCCTACTCCTGAGCCCCCACCTAGATCTCCAGAACCTACAGGATCTCATGAGTCTTCCTTTGACTCTTCATATAGACCTCCTCACCACTCCCATCCTGCTTCTTCTCGTATTCATGATTCGATGGCTCATCACATAGATAGCTTGGAGGAAGGAGTTTATGAGCGCTTGAGGGATCTTGAGCGTAGGCAGGAGGAGATTCGTGATGAGGTGATTGGCAAGGCCGATGGCTTGGAGGGTCAGCTTGATGCTATCCTCAGTTTGTTGCAGCCATCTACTCCCTCTCCGGGTCCAGGACTATCCTCTTCCTGATGCAGATATTATATGTTTGGATGTTTTTTTCCGTATATGTACTTAGTTTATGTTTTGTGAACATTTTGATGTAGTGATCTTGTTTATTGTTAAACACTATGTTTGTATGGCACTTGATTGATTAGTTGTTTTGGTTTGTAATGAACATGTGAGAGTTTGTTATAACAGTTCATGATGCCTTTATGTGATCATATGTTATTGTGTGGATGTGGACCATGTGGTTGTGATTATATATGTTCATTGCGCATTCTTGCTTAACAACCATTATCTATTCATATTTTGTGTGGCTAACCATTCTTTCAGTCTTTTAAATAGGGGGAGAATTCCCTATTTCCATATTCTCACATGTGCTTACATGTAGGGGGGGCTTTTAGCTCTCATTGTGTGTTTTCCCCATTTTTGATGTTGTCAAAGGGGGAGAAAAATGTGCGGTATAGAATATTTGTTTTGATTGTTTTTTTGATTTTATAATGCATATTGGTAAATTGTTTGTTAAATCATCATCAAAACAAGAAGGCCAACACATATAATGCTACAAGAAGAGCAACCACAATCCAGTTCACAGTCATGTGTTAGCTGTAATCTATATCAAATTGACTAGATAAAAATAAATCTTGCTTTTTCTGAGGAAGCCAGCAAACTCGGCGAAAACAATGTAATCAGATTGAAAGCATGCATGAACAGACTATGTTATGGTCTAGTTAGTCCCATATTAACTAAATGGGTTTAATCTATTGTGGTTTTATATGAGATCAAGATTCCCTCTCTCTAATTTCTAGCTTTTAGGGATGAGCGTCTCCGACAGATGGCATTAGAGTCAAACCTTCTCACTCGCAAACAAGAGGCATGAGCGGTGACCTCGGCATTGGACTGTTCACGGGCAAAACACTGAGATTGCAACGTTCAACTAGGACTAGACTAGTGCAGAGCCAGTCACGCATGACCTACAGAAGCGGGATTGTTGGCTAGGGTTCATTTCAGTCCCAAATTCATTAACTCGAGAGTCAATTGTGGATTTATGAGAGATTTGGCATTCCTCTCTCGACAACTACTTTTTGGGGGTGAGTTCTTATTAGAACACTATGATTAAACTCTAAACAATAAGAACTAATGTCAAATCTGAAGCAAAACCATCTAAAATCAGTAAAATATTAATTTAAAGCCATGCTCCATCCACTTCAACTACAAATGATGAAACCCATATCAAATTTAAGAAGTTGCAACAACAAATCACCTGCACACTGGCTCAGCAATGGCAATGAGGAAGTCATAAGCCTGTTTATACAAAGGAGAAAACGTCTCAAGAAATATCCTGCCGTCCCCGCACGCCCAAAGGGGCCTGTTAACGTGATCAGGCTTCAACTCAAGCTTCGTAAAGTCATTCTTCTTCGTCCACCAAAACCCCAAATTTTCCAATTCAGCCCCCAAAAAAATCCAAAATTTCACAATAAAATGGACAGCAATTTTGAAAAAAAAACAAATACCTCGTCGCCTATCATCATCCGAATCTTCTCCGAAATAGAGCTCTTCTTCTTCGACAACCTGAGCGGCCTAAAAGGAAGAATCAACTTTTTTCAATTTTTATGAATTTCAAACTAATTACTCACTTTTGCCGAGGACTTGTGCTTTTTGGACGGCCGACCTCTTTCACCTAAAATTAAGAACGAAAGCAAAAAATTTAAGACACAGAAACAGAGACTGATGAAATTGAGAATACGGAGAAAATTACCACGGTCTGCCATTGATCGATTGAGAACAAATACTGATGGATCGAAGAGAGAACTATCGCTGAAAGCGCAAACGAAAACGAAAGGGGACGAAATAAGGGATTTGCTTCTGAAATGTATAGACTTTAGTTTTTACAGAAAAGTCCCTGCAAAAGATAGTATTTGCGGAACAACCGGCCGAGGAACTAGTTTGGCAACTTGCCGAGGGAGGCCAGCCGAATTGAAACGAACAACACAATATGGGTGCTGCTACAGGGGGGAAACAATACTTCATGTATTCAGAATGTGACACCTCACATGTCCCACCATTGTGTCTCCTATTTGGGATCCTCGAGGCATTTTTGCTTCCAAATAAGGGTGCACAAAAGCTATTTGTATTCGTCGATATATTTGTATCCGTGTACGTTAGGATACAAATATGATTAATAAAAATTATAACCAATAGGATGTGGTTACGAATATGATTATACAATGAAATATCTAGATTTGTATCCAAAATATACGAATATATGATGATCATACACTTACAATTGTTGTAATACTATGGACCTAGATAGGCGACAAGGTTTTTTTTTTGTTTTTTGTATTTTGTCAAAATTCAAAAATTATAGATTGAGTGTGCAACCATAGATTGTACTTGGAATTTTTTTTATTATCAACTGAAATTTGCATTGTAGTTGTAAAACAATTGATGAATTCTGAACTTGGAATAGGTTTTGTTTATACTGCATTGTTATTGGAATTTTGGATCACTACTAATTCCTTAATCAAAAGAAGCAATGGAAGATTTGGAACACTACTCTCTCTTTATAGAATCAAAAAGAATCATGAACCTTTTTTGTGAATCATGAATTTTATTTTATTTTATTTTATTTATTTATTTATCTTTGTTATTAGTGGCAAAATCAAATCATGAATTGTGATTGTTAATCTTTATAATTGTTATAATCCTATTTTATTCTCTTTATGTTTGTTATAGAATTCAGGCTTGTAGAAAAGTTTCACATGTTTAAAGACTTCATACTATAACTTCTGTTGAGATTTTCTAATGACTAATTTCCTGCGTAATTTTCTCCCAGATCACAGCAGCATTCATTTTCAGAGTGGCCTATTTAGTTAGTGGTGCATTACGTCTATGGCTGTAAAAGAGTAGGAAATTGGAACTTATGAAAAAAAAAAGAAAGGTTTATATAATTAACAGCACGTTTGGTAATCGAGATTTTATTTTAAATACTGTATTTGGCTCAATTCTATTGTTTAGATACAAAAGAATTTGAATACTGAATAATTAACCCAAATCCATTAACATTTTAAACCTATACTAGCACCTATACTTCTAAATCCCAACTGTTGGCCTGTCATTTGCAATTACATGGTTTATTCTCTCTCCACTTCCGCTCTCCTGATCCCCCCCCACTTCCGCTCTCGCGATCTCTCTCCCTCCCCACTTCCGCTCTCAACCGACGGTGGCGACGACGACAACGACGACAATATCCAGTTTCACTTGCAAGCCCTAATTTCACCTCCGGCGACGACAGCGATAATCGAAAACGGTGAGAACTTCTCGATCATTTATCTCTAGTTCCACTGAAACCCTAATTCTAGAGAGAAGGTCCACTTCTCCATCTCTAAGTGGGCCGACGGAAAGTCCGAGAAGACCAGTTAGTTCAATTTCCTAGTTATCTCTCTCTCTCTCTCTCTCTCTTCGATCCCTAGCTAGCTAGGGTTTGACGATGGATCTATGTCAAGGGTTTCAATTTTTCTTCTGTTTTCTAAGAGGTTGATGATAGAGTTCACCATGAAATATGACAGATACATCTAACATGAAAAAGTTCACCATGACATGATAATGATAGAGTTGTTTTGACAAAATCAACAGCTACATTGTTATTACTTGTATTATCTAGTGAAAGAGAAAATATTATTTGATCAATTTCTAGTTTTATAAGTTCTTCAATTATTAAATTTGCAATATTAATACCAGTATGTGACTCTTCAATTGTAATAAA
Organism: Asparagus officinalis; assembly: GCF_001876935.1. NCBI lineage: Eukaryota > Viridiplantae > Streptophyta > Magnoliopsida > Asparagales > Asparagaceae > Asparagus > Asparagus officinalis. Next base: position 1,249,667 of record NC_033802.1, on the reverse strand, counting down.
AGAAACAACTCTTTTAAACATTTGCCAATTTTTATCAATCCAATATGCTGTGATACATAAATAACCAGTTTACACTCTAGATGTCAAAATATCAGAAGTTAAAGAAAATTTACAGTTTAAATTTTTAAAATAAGAAATTATTTTTCCTTTTTCCTCCTGATAATATTTTAAAATATCACGTTGTTAGGTTTGACGATAAAATTTTGTAAATATGGATAAAAACCATCTCTAAACAAATCTTCAAATTCATCATCTTCTACTAATTTAAAAGGAAGGTTTTTAAGAACGATAAACCTGATTACGCATTTCCTGACTCGAGCAGCGCCATAATTCCAACTACCGAGACTACCAGAAGAGGAGGATTGGGAAATCATAAATTGTCGGATATCACCTTGAGGATTCTGACATTTGTTGTGTTTTTTTTATATGGCGTTTGAGATGGTTGGTGTTGCTTTTATGATGAGCTTGAAAAGTCTGGCCGCACAACACACTGTAGGCGTCAAAAAATGCTAATAGATATCCCAAGCATAGAGAAGATCACTCAAAAATTCACAAGAAAGGATTTCATACTGTTTTGAAAAAATCAAAACAAGTATGAACTGTCTCGACAGCGAGACAGTCTTTGCTGTCCCGCCAGCGAGACAGTGTTGAAATAGTCAAAACTACATTTGTAACTGCCCTACACGTGTCCATTAACTGCCAAGGGACGTGGGAAACATCATGGGCGAAAATCACGTGGATAACTGCCAAAATAACGGAGTTTGAAACGTGGAAGAACAGTTACAGCGAGAAACTGCCATTTTCCGAGACAGCATTTACTGTCTCGCTGAGCGAGACAGCAAATTTACTGTCTCGCGGGTCGAGACAGCAAACGCTGTCTCGCCCAGCGAGACAGTAAACACTGTCTCGCCGTACTGACTTCTTCGATTGTTAAGTTTTTGCAGTTACAGACCCTTGAGGCTATAAATACCCCCCTAGGGTCACTTCTGACGAGGATCGAGCATTTGTTAGAGCATTCCAGAGCAGAGAGAGCAGAGATTTGAGTTCTTTTCTTGCAACGCCTTGAAATTAAGCTTCGACTTGATTTTAAGAAGAACGACTATCTTACTTCGATAAGATATCGTTTCAATTTCTACTTCGATAACGAAGTTAGAATCATAAGCCCCCTCTTCACGATCTGTGAATCGGCGGTCCACGAACCAAAGCGTTCCCGGCACAGGCAAAGTCCCACGAAAACGAGAATTGATAGACGATTTTCGTGTTTGTTTCTCAAGAGTTGTAATTTTTGTTTTGTTGTGTAGAAAAAGTCTTATAAAAAGATTATTCTTTCGAATTTGTTGTAATCGAACAAAGTTATAATGAATTCCACAGCAGCGACTTTTGAACCAAACAAGCTGGCGACCACAGTGGGAGCCAGCGGTCTCGCTGCCGAGACCGCGGTGTCGCAACCGATCAAGATCATCATCAATGAAGAGATCGAATACGAATTCGATCAGGCGAAGTTTGAGGAGTATTTATCATCCTCATCCGCGAAATCTTCCTCGTCTCGCAAATATAGGAAGATTTCGAAAAATTTCAAGTCTGCAATTCCAACGGAGGCCGCAGACAAAGATTCTGGCTCGATCGTTGTTAAGGAATCTCCTTGCAACGTCCCTGCTCAAAACGACTCTACACCAGTTACGGAGTCGTTGATCAATAGCTCACCGGTGCTGACGAAAAGAGCTCGTCAGAGACAGCGTCAGCGCCGTGCTCGACAATTGGCTAAGGCCATGCAACAAACCGACGGGGTCCATTACTATGCGGACCTAAAGTCGAGAAAACAGAAAATGACCCAGTTGCCTCAATGGCAAGATAATCATATTTCTGCAAAGCTTACGACGGAGGAATGGACTCTCGTCAAAAGGGCCCGTTCAACCCTTAAAGAACGGATACAAAGGCGTAAGGCGAAGGCTGCCCACGCTCGCGCTCTTCGTCAACGAGCGCAAGAAACCAAGAAAGAGGCGGTGACTGAAAGGCCACCGAAGAATCGTAAAGTCTGGATGCCAAAGACGCCACAAGCATCTGTTCCGGGCCCGTCTACTGCAACACCAGTAGAACCCTGGGTTAGCCCAGATTTGTCCAAGTTCAAGATAACAATGGCAGATCGCCTTGGTCCTTCAGTTGATGATCGAGGCAAAGCCCCAGTCAAGGAACAACCATGTCCGGCAAATAAACCATTAATGGTTTCATATGCAGGGGGTCGTAAACACCCTCCTGTCAGAACTGCACAAGTCCAAAACGAGAGAATACCAGTTCACTCTCGTTTAGGACCTCTGAAAACTCCACACCCGCAAGGGGGTGGATTTAAACATTCAACTTTGGATCGCTCAGAGGCGACGACCAGTCGTCCTGTGCATGTTAACAAAGTTCAAAAGCGAAAGATAGGTTGCTCGAATCACAATAATGATGAGCTGTACTATCAGAAAGATAACTCAAGAAAGAGAGTTGTCAGAGAAAATGAGTCTCATTGCGCTTGCGAGAGACTCATTAAAGCAGTGTTGACAGAATGCGGATGCTCTAAGAATAATTCAACAAGAGTCTCCGTATTTCAAAGATTGTCCAATGAAGCGTCAAGACCCAAAACAAGACGTTTCAACAAAACGAAATCTGTAATCCGACAAGATGAGCTTCCTGAGGTCACTATCAACATGACCAATAAAGGAAAGCAAAAGTCAGTTAACTACGACCCTGATTTCTCTCCGGGAGGGAGAGTTGAGCGGGGTCTTTCTCAAAGGATGGCGCGGTTACAAAGAAGAGCCAACTTACGTCGAGATTACAGGAGAATGCACGAGGGTTTATCTTCAGATGAAGAATTGTCGGATACTTGTTCCGCTATTGCATCGGACGATACTGCATCCAGTGTTGGACGAGCCAGAGAATCATTCGCGATCACGCCGGATCAACTAGCTCAAATGCTGCAAGAAGCGTTGGCTAAACAACGCGAAGAAATTAGAGCTGAGTTCAAAACCGAAATGGAGTTGACTATGCAGCAGATGCGAGATTTGCAGGTGCAGCAACACCAACCGGAGTCGAGCCAGAAGGCGGAATCCAGCCGGCGTAATGAAGAGGATGAGACAATATTTGAAGATCCTCCTCCAGATAAAGACAACTCCGGAAGCGATCCGACCAAGTCAGCCACTCAACCTCCACAGATCTATTTGAAGAAAAGCGAGGAAGAGGACAAGAAGATGCACGATCTTGAGAGCAAAGTCAACGCTTTGATGACGGCTCAAGAAGTGAAGAAAACGGGCATCCCATACCCGTACCCGAGGGAGTGGGACCTGATTCCTTATCCCCAGAAATTTAATTTGATTAACTTTACTCCTTTTGATGGCAGGGGTTCACCAACTCAGCACTTGATCTATTTCAAGTCGCATCTCGGCGCAATATCTGGGAACGAAGCCCTGATGGTCCGGTCATTCGTAGGAACCCTTCGCGGGCCTGCCTTCGATTGGTACCGACGCCTTAAGCCTGGGAGTATCACTAGCTGGGCAGACATGGAAGAGTTATTCCTCACCAATTTCTTCGACGACGACACGGAAGTCTCGATCGGCACGTTGTTGGATGAGAAGCAGAAGGATGGGGAATCGGTTGATGTCTTTGTCAAACGATTCCGGGACAAAGCGGTGAACTGCAGAGATCCACTCACTGAGGAATTTATTCTGCAAACATGTCATAATAATCTGTCCTTGGATGTATTAGAAGTGGTGGGGGTTGTTCCCTCTAAAACTTGGAAAGAGATGAAAGTAAGAGGTGAACAAGCTGAACGCTTCCTCAAGAGAAAGAATTTGGAGCGAGGTTTGCCACCAGCTAATAATCAGAATCAAAATCAAAAGCAGAACTTTAACCCTCGAGGCAGAGGAAGAGGGTCTGTAGCCGCTGTGGACGCACATCAGACGTCACAACAGCCACCGCAACAACCGCAACAATCATCCTTCCAGTTGGCGCCAAACCAGAATCAACAGCCTTCGAAGCAGTTTAAGAATTCTGAGCCCAGATTCCCAAAGGAATACTCTAATCGTAAAGTCTGGATGCCAAAGACGCCGCAAGCATCTGTTCCGGGCCCATCTACTGCGTCGTCGGTGAAACCCTGGGTTAGCCCAGATTTGTCTAAGTTTAAAGTGACAATGGCAGATCGCCTCGGTCCTTCGGTTGACGATCGAGGCAAAGCCCCAGTTAAACAACCATCAGATGCTGCAAATAAACCCATAGTGGTTTCATATGCAGGGGGTCGTAAACACCCACCTGTCAGAACCTCACAAGTCCAGAACGAGAGAATACCAGTTCACTCTCGTTTAGGACCTATGAAAACTCCACTCCCGCAAGGGGGTGGATTCAAAAATTCAACTTTGGATCGCTCAGAGGCGACGACCAGTCGTCCTATGTATGTTAACAAAGTTCAGAGGCAAAGGATAGGTTGCTCGAATCACAATAATGACGAGCTGTACTATCAGAAGAAGAATTTAAGAAAGAGGATTGTCCGAGAGAATGAGTCCCATTGCGCTTGCGAGAGACTCATCAAAGCAGTGCTGACAGAATGCGGATGCTCTAAGAATAATTCAACAAGAGTCTCCGTATTTCAAAGATTGTCCAATGAAGCGTCAAAACCCAAAATGAGACGTTTCAACAAGAAAAAATCTGTAATCCAACGAGATGAATTCCCTGAGGTCACTATCAACATGACCAACAAAGGAAAGAAACAGTTAGTTAACCCCGACCCTGATTTCTCTCCGGGAGGGAGAGTTGAGCAGGGTCTTTCTCAAAGGATGGCGCGATTACAAAGAAGAGCCAACCTACGACGAGATTACAAGAGAATGCACGAGGGGTTATCTTCGGACGAAGAATTATCAGACACTTGTTCTGCTGTCGCTTCTGACGACACCACATCCAGTGTTGGACAAGCCAGAGAATCATTTGCAATTACGCCAGATCAATTGGCTCACATGCTGCAGGAAGCGTTGGCTAAACAACGCGAAGAAATTAGAGCTGAGTTCAAAACCGAAATGGAGTTGACTATGCAGCAGATGCGGGATTTGCAGGTTCAGCAACACCAACCGGAATCAAGCCAAAGAGCAGAATCCAGTCGGCGTAATGAAGAGGATGAGACGATATTTGAAGATCCTCCTCCAGATAAAGACAACTCCGGAAGCGATCCGACCAAGTCAGCCACTCAACCTCCACAGATCTATTTGAAGAAAAGCGAGGAAGAGGACAAGAAGATGCACGATCTTGAGAGCAAAGTCAACGCTTTGATGACGGCTCAAGAAGTGAAGAAAACGGGCATCCCATACCCGTACCCGAGGGAGTGGGACCTGATTCCTTATCCCCAGAAATTTAATTTGATTAACTTTACTCCTTTTGATGGCAGGGGTTCACCAACTCAGCACTTGATCTATTTCAAGTCGCATCTCGGCGCAATATCTGGGAACGAAGCCCTGATGGTCCGGTCATTCGTAGGAACCCTTCGCGGGCCTGCCTTCGATTGGTACCGACGCCTTAAGCCTGGGAGTATCACTAGCTGGGCAGACATGGAAGAGTTATTCCTCACCAATTTCTTCGACGACGACACGGAAGTCTCGATCGGCACGTTGTTGGATGAGAAGCAGAAGGATGGGGAATCGGTTGATGTCTTTGTCAAACGATTCCGGGACAAAGCGGTGAACTGCAGAGATCCACTCACTGAGGAATTTATTCTGCAAACATGTCATAATAATCTGTCCTTGGATGTATTAGAAGTGGTGGGGGTTGTTCCCTCTAAAACTTGGAAAGAGATGAAAGTAAGAGGTGAACAAGCTGAACGCTTCCTCAAGAGAAAGAATTTGGAGCGAGGTTTGCCACCAGCTAATAATCAGAATCAAAATCAAAAGCAGAACTTTAACCCTCGAGGCAGAGGAAGAGGGTCTGTAGCCGCTGTGGACGCACATCAGACGTCACAACAGCCACCGCAACAACCGCAACAATCATCCTTCCAGTTGGCGCCAAACCAGAATCAACAGCCTTCGAAGCAGTTTAAGAATTCTGAGCCCAGATTCCCAAAGGAATACTCTTTCAAAGATGATGAAGTTCCGGTCATCTTCAAATACTTGTTAGAGAACAACAAGATCAAGCTTCCACCGGTCACAAACCAAGAAGAAGCAACGAAGATCAATGACCCAAAGTATTGTGCATATCACAGAAGGGTCCACCATCCTACTAAGACATGTTATGTTTTAAAGGATAAAATTCAAACATTGATTGATGTTGGTATTGTGACACCGAAGCCAAAGGAGAAGAAGGTAGGCGCAAACGCGGTCTCTATTAGCTTCGGATCGGTTCCTTTGTCCTGGTTTCAAGCCGAGCCAGTATCAAAGGTCAAGATGCAAACCATCAACGATGACCCTCATGGACAGCGCCAGAAGGGGCTCGTATCTCACACAGCCCCCAACGGCGAAATCCTTTGGGTTCATCCGGATTTGCTTGAAGATGAACAGTGGACGACACCCACATCAAAGAAGAAGTCAAAAGGCAAGGGAAAGGAGAAGTCCTGCTATGGAGCCTCGGCGATTCCCGAGAAGAACGATGAGGATATAGCAGCTTTATCACTTTCTGATGGAGAACAGGAAGTTTTTGCTACAAGAAGTGGAAACGAGTACCATTATAGGTATCCGGAAACCTCAGATCCAAATGCCAAAACTCTTACGGAGCTGGGGGTAGCCATAACTCCACCAGTAGCAGCTGAAAAACCTCAGAAAGTTGTTAAGCAAAAAGAAAAAGAACCTCAACACAGAGAGGTTCAAATTCCGAAGCAGTCTCGTTTTAGTCGACCGATTGGACGAGACAAACCGGAAAGCTCGAACGCACCATATCGTTTCGACGTTATGGCTCAGCTGGCTAATATCCCAGCAAGAATCACATTGTACGAGTTGCTGCGCCTCTCAAAAGAAACCAGAGAAGCTTTACAAGAAGCTTTGGCTGATTCTGAAGTATTCTTAACTCAGGTCAAGCCAGCTCCTGAAGAGCCAGAATCGTCAGTGCAGCATTGCAATCTGGCAGCCACCAAATTTCCTTGCATTGCTTTCACAAAAGAAGACATGCAAGTCAGGAATTCAAAGCATGATAGACCGTTATATTTTACTGGATATATCGGTTCGAGCATGGTTAACCGGATCCAAGTCGATCCGGGTTCCGCTGTTAGTATCATGCCACTTCGTTTGATGTACCACCTCGGAATTCCCGCCAGCAAGTTAGCCTCCACTGGAACGGTTATCTATGGTTTCAACACAAGCGGGTCACGACCGTTGGGAAAAATCCGGGTGAAGTGTCAACTCGGAGATCTGAAGTCTGAAGTCACCTGCTATGTGATCGATGCGGAGACTTCCTATAACTTACTGTTGGGTCGCCCATGGATCCACGGTAATCTTATAGTTCCCTCCACCCTCCATCAGTGTTTGAAATATGTCGACACTAATGAGGAGGTCAAGACGGTGGTCGCGGATAAGCAACCATTCAAGGGGTTAGAAAATTACTTTACTGACTCCCTTCTTTATGGTGCTGAGTCCGAAACTGAACCATCGGCCCATGGCACGGACAGCGGAGAAGAAGCTGATACCGAAGCCGGGCTCGATTATAGTGAAGGTCTTGTACTAAATGACATTGAACCTCTTGTAATCGATCTTGACGGTGATGAATCGTCGGACGAAAGTTGTAACTGGCAGCTTGCCGATGAAATAATAAACCATGATTTAGAGTACTCGCATTGTCTAGATGACGTAATGCAGAAATTGTATGACGACTCTAGTCTACATATGCCACTTCGTTCGTCTTGTACGGCGACGAAACACCTCCAAAGCTCATCTGGAACAACTATGATCCTACCCGCAAAGGCAGGGGGTGAAAAAGAGATAATCTTTGGAAAAGGGGAATCATCCCCCACTCCAGATCATTTCTTAGATAGTAATTCGGATGAAGAAAAACCCGGGCGACACTTCTCTCGGTATAGTTCTCAAGCGAATGATTATATGATGAGTCGAGGCTATGACCTTTCACTTGGTGAAGGCCTTTATTTTGGTCAAGGTATTAGGGTTCCACCCCGTTCTACCTATGTACCAAAAGGAAAACCAGATAATTACTACAGTCGTAATAGAGGTCTGGGTTATGATTCATCCGAAGACGATTATGGCCAACAGATTATTAACCAATTAATAGACAGGAGTGGACATTCATCCGATACTTCAAATTGGGATTCTGACGTGAGCATTGGTGAAAGATTCAAATCCCTAATGTCGAACATGGCGACGGTTGACCCTTCCACAACAGAAGAAGACGATCAGTTACCTGTTTGGGAAGATCCATGGATGCATTACATGAATATCCAATACGGTGATCGATTTGAGCAAAGAGAACCTCCTACCGAGGATAAAGTGGTTCAAGTTAATATGGGTGACGAAAATAATCCGAAGCCTATATTTATCAGCGGTGATCTCCCGCCAGACGAAAAAGAGGAATTAATTGCCCTCGTTAAAGAGTATATCGACGTTTTCGCATGGAACTACGAAGATATGCCAGGACTCGACCCAAATGTAGCAATGCATACCCTTAACATAAAATCGGATGCTAAACCTGTCAAGCAACAACAAAGACGGTTTCGTCCGCAAATTATGGAGGCAATAGAAGCTGAAGTTAAGAAGCTAATTGACTCGGGTTTTGTCAGAGAGGAACAACATCCTGAATGGTTGGCCAATATCGTTCCAGTCCTCAAAAAGAACGGAAAAATCAGAATCTGTATTGACTTCAGAGATCTGAATACAGCATGCCCCAAGGATGATTTTCCCCTACCGATTACGGACGTCATTATCGACAACACATGCGGGTTTGAAAGAATGTCGTTCATGGATGGATTTTCTGGGTATAATCAAATCAAGATGCATCCGGATGATGAAAAGCATACAGCTTTCAGAACACCTCTTGGCGTCTTTTGTTATACCGTTATGCCTTTCGGTTTGAAGAACGCCGGTGCTACGTATCAACGGGCGATGACGAAGATCTTTCAAGAACACCTTAGGAAGACAGTCGAATGCTACGTTGATGACCTAGTCGTTAAGAGTCGTGATAAAAATGACCACATTAACGATCTAAAGACAATGTTCGAGCTTATGAGAACTCATCAGCTGAAAATGAACCCGACTAAATCCTTCCTGGGAATGTCGAGCGGCAAATTTCTTGGATTCGTCGTCACCACAAAAGGTATTCATATTGATCCTGATAAGGTGAAGGCAATACACGAGCTACAACCCCCGAGAAATCTTAAAGAACTCAGAGGGTTGCAAGGTCGGTTGGCATACATCCGTCGGTTTATATCAAATCTGTCGGGAAAATGTCAACCGTTCTCTAAACTCGCGAAGAAAGGTGTGTCGTTCGTTTGGGATGATTCGAAGATATCAAGAAATATCTAGCGAATCCACCTATTCTCGTTGCACCAAAATCGGGCAAGCCGTTTTTGATTTATGTCAAAGCGACGAGCCATTCGTTAAGTGCCTTACTTGCACAAGACGACGATAACGGTCACAAGCAAGCTGTGTATTATCTGAGTCGTACATTGGTAGGAACTGAGTCTCGTTATCCAATGATTGAGAAGGAATGCCTCGCTTTGGTATTCGCGATTCAGAAAATGCGACATTATTTAGTCGGACAGACGATTTATGTCATTTCCAACATAAATCTCGTCCGAGTGTTCATGACCCAACCGACTTCCATGAATTGGCGTTTGGCCAGATGGGCTTTACTCTTATCGCAATATGACTTGTACTTCAAACAGCAGAAATCTGTTAAAGGACGAGCTATTTGCGACCTTCTGGCAGAAAACCCTACGAAGGATGTAGTCGAATTGTACGACGACCTGCCAGATGAAACTCACGAAGTTAATACCACCTCACATCAACAAGTGTGGCAATTGTACTTCGATGGGGCTTCCCGATCAACCAACGTGGCAAGTGCACCCGGATGTTCTAAAATCTCCTCAGGAGTGGGGGTCGTTTTAGTTTCCCCGGAAAAGCACGTCTTGCCTAGAGCATATTCACTGACTGAACCATGCTCTAATAACGTAGCTGAATACAATGCATTAATAATCGGACTTAATTTCGCCAAAGAGCTGGGGGTCGAATACCTTGAAGCTTTTGGAGATTCTCAACTGGTGGTTAATCAAATACGAGGAGAGTATGAAGTCAGAAATCGAGACCTGATTCCATACCACCAGGTGGCCATCGAAATAGCAAGCTCGTTTGAAGAATTTTTCATCGAGTACGTTCCGCGTCTCCAAAATACATACGCGGATGCATTGGCAGCATTGTCAGTATCCTTGGCTCAACCTCCCGAAACAGAGCAATTAATTACAGTGAGGACTCATCAGCTTATTGTTCCAATCTACGATTCGAATGCTAAAGAGGTATACTCAACTGGAGTTGAACCCGAAGTTCGAGATTGGCGTTTTCCTATTATTGACTACGTCTTACATGGTATATTACCTGAAGATGTAAGAGAAAGGGAATCGATTCGGCGAAGAGCGCCGAGATTTTATTACAATGCCACATCGCAAACGTTGTATCGACGAGCTTATGATGGTCTTTTACTTCGTTGTCTATCCAGTAAAGAAGCGGAACAAGCACTCAAAGAGGCACATAATGGGATATGCGGTGCACATCAGCCCGGTCCTAAACTCTGCGACCGACTTAGGAGAATCGGATATTATTGGCCAACTATGGTGAAAGACGCAGTCGATTACGCACGACAATGTGTAGTGTGTCAATTGCATGCAAATTATATGCACATACCCCCTGAATATCTGCATCCTTCGGCGACATCGTGGCCGTTTGAAACTTGGGGAATGGATATAGTAGGTCCTATTTTTCCACCTTCGGTTAAAGGGGACCGTTTCATTCTGGCAATCACCGATTATTTCTCGAAATGGGCAGAAGCAGTTCCACTTAGAGAAGTAAAGACGACCAATGTCATCAAATTTATCAAACACCATATCATATATCGGTACGGTGTGCCAAGGCGAATAGTGCACGACAACGGTCCTCAGTTCGTGAGCAACGCATTCATCAAGTTCTGCGGTAAATTCGGGATTAAAGACGTTTCGTCGACTGCTTATAATCCTACAGCTAACGGATTGGCCGAAGCTTTTAACAAGACTATCATCAAAATCCTGGCAAAATTGGTGAAAACCAATAAGCGAGATTGGGATGACAAACTCGGCGAAGCTCTCTGGGCTTATCGTACGACCGTCCGCACGCCTACCGGAGCCACCCCGTATGCTTTAACGTATGGGTGTGAAGCCGTTCTTCCATTGGAAGTGCAGATTCCTTCTCTCCGTATCGCTCTCGTAACGGGAATGACGACGGAAGAACATCATCAGAAACGTCTCGAGGAATTAGAGATGTTAGATGAGAAACGCTTGGAAGCTCAACAACAAATCGAGTTTTATCAAGCTAGAATTTCTCGGGCTTTCGATAAAAAGGTCCGACGACGAAGCTTTAAAGAAGGAGATCTAGTTCTCGCCGTTCGAAGACCTATGATTCTCACTTCTAAGAAGAAAGGCAAATTTGAACCTAAATGGGAAGGACCGTTTGTGATAGAAACAGTCTATTCGAACGGTGCATATCGCCTGGTTACCCAAGATGGCAACAAATTGATGATGCCAATAAATGGGAAGTTCCTGAAAAAATATTATCCGTAATATATTCAGGATAACCTGTGTAAAGCGGGAAGTTCCTAGAGAATCCTATATAGGATATTTCAGGATAACCCGAGATCAGTTCACTATTTTAAATGAGAAGCTGGTCATTTGAATAATTCATTGTTCTTTTACAACTTTTGTTGAGATGAGATTTAATGATAGTTAATCTTTCCTCAGCAAAACCTTGTAATATAATCATGGAAGATGAGATTTGATGATTTGTAATCTCACGCTATGAAACCCCCATCGGTCGGATTGATCAACGATCATCAGTATGTATCAGTCGACAGATTATTTCGTGTCAAATTCTTATGTTTAAAATCAAAATTTCCCACCGATTAGTTTGTGCAAATCAACAAACTCATTGTTATTTGCACCCTACTCCTATTCCTCACTTGGTCAAACCTTTAAACAGTTAGGACCAAAGCCAAAATCCCCTCTCGATTCGTTCCATGAACGAGAGGTCCACAAATTGAGCGATCAAACCTTCCTACAGTTAGGATCGTCTCAAAATTCCCACTTGGTCAAACCTTACTACAGTTAGGACCACAACCAAAATCTCCTTTCGATTCATTTTTGCGAACGAAAGGTTTACTTTTGAATTGAGTAATCAAACCTTATGACAGTTAGGGTTATTCAAACCAACCTATTTTCTCTAAGTGGAGATTCCACTGTGAGTTTCCTTTTCATCAGGAGATAGAATATAAAATTCTCCCTCTCCGATTCTGGGTTTATCTCTACCAACAAACAAGAGACCAGGAGATAGAATATAAAATTCTTCCTCTCCGATTCTGGGTTCATCTCTACCAACAAACAAGAGACCAGGAGATAGAATATAAAATTCTTCCTCTCCGAGTATGGGTTTATCTCTACCAACAAACAAGAGATTGAGAAATGGAATATACAATTCTTTTTCTCTCCGATTTTGGGTTCGTTGTCCTATATAGGAAATGCAACCTATTCACACTTTGAAATCCATGTTGTTCACACATGGGGGATGTTATCTCTATCCCTTATTAGAGATAAGCCTACATCTAACACATGTAGCCTACATATTCAACAGTGTAGTTCAAAGTCTAAAAGAGTTTAATTCTTTTAGCGCAACGTTATATGTGAAACGGACTTAGATAATTCACATACTAGCCCGATTCAAACGGTAATCGGTAAAGGTATATCAAATCCGTTGATGGCTGAGGATTTGCCAAAAATCCTATAAGTATTATGGTTATTTATTCTAAATAAGAATGAGTAATCATAATAAAAAACCTCAATGAGCAAAAAGATTCAATATAATGAGCAAAAAGGTTCACTATATTGACCAAGAATTTTCAAACAAAGCTACAAACAAAAATATAATGTTCTCCGATTACAAGAGTTTATATTGACTAATTTGATTTTCAAGTTTTGACAGCTCTAACGCATAAGTCTGTTCAAGCTCAGCCGTCAATTTAATTTTGAAAGCTTCTTCATCAACACTTTGAAGCGCGGCGACCTCTTGTTCCTTTTCAGCAATTATTTTATCTTGAAAGTTCAGTTGCTGTAACAGGTCTTCCTCAACATGAATTTCCTGCGTCAACTCAGACTCCAAGACATCAAGAGCATCCTTGGCCATTGCAAGTTCCTCCTCTAAGCGAGCTATTTCCGCTCGACTCGATTTTATATCTCGGCGTAGGTTGACCTTGGCTTGTGTCCTTTTGCCAATATTCACCCTAAGCTGATGACTGTGGGCTCTTAACTGTTGGAGTTCGGAGTTGGCAGATTCTTGAGAATCACGCCACGCTTGCAGCCTGGATTCCATATGAGAAGCGATGTAAAAAGGTACGCCTTTGGTGCGAAGAGTTTGCAGAAGTTCAATATGTTGCCTCAAATCAACCAAATAAGCGGTGACTGAATCGGCTAAGTCGTTATACCCTTCCTCTCTGAACCCTGATATAAAACGCTCAAAAGATTTTTTATAATTCTCAAAATACGATCTTTTGAAGAGAATGCGATCGACCATAGAGTTCAAAAAGGAGATGAAGCCTTGGAGATTAGAGCAGATAACAGACTTGTCCGGATCGTCATCAACCAATAACGCTTGGATTTGAGTTGATAATGATGAAGGAACTGCGAGAAAGTCAAATAAGTCAGTACAGTATATATATATGCATACAAGACAACAAACTAAAGCATACCAAATTCGACGGAAGAACCTTCAGCATGACTTGGTTCGCTCAAGGATGATAATCTGGATTCCTGAACAGTCAAGATTGGTTCAGGAATGGTAGCTGTTGATGCACCCGCTACATCAGGGACTTTTTCAACTAAAGTCTCAGAGGACGGCGGGTCCAAACTAAGAGACTCTTTAAGAGGAGATTCTACAAACAGGAGGATTACAATGAGCATAATGATAATCCGAGCTTGAAACAAACGATAAATGAAACTCACCAATTCTAGTCACAACATCGGCCGATGTACCAACTTCTTCAGTTGGTCTCGCTTTTGTTGCAACTGGACTAATCTGGGGAGTGACAGTGACTTCTATCATCATGGGGTCCATAGGAGTAGAAGGTTGAGGTTCAAGAACTGATGATTGCAAATCAACCTCAGTTCCTGCCCATGGCACGAGTTCACTACCCTCCGGTTGTTCAGATGTTTCGGTGATGATAGTAGTATCAGTTCCAGTAACTGGTCCTATAATTCAAATACTTATATGGTTAATCAAGTTAAAATATATATGTATGCATATATGGAGTTTACAGAATAAAGGTCTTACTTTCAGAAGGACCTGCTTCTGTTGAACCGACTCCAACACTGGATTCCGTGGCTGCACCAGGAGTTTTCCCCGATAATAAGTCGGAGATATACTCATGGTCGCCTTCAGAGAGATTGAAATCGAGGTGATGTTCATTGAATTCCTCGACCTCTGTTGTATGCGTGGTCTCTCCTCCAACAGATTCGTGCATTGTGACATCTACAAAATGTGTTGAGTCGTAAATGACACATAAATTTAGACGAATTTGCTCAAAAAGACAATTAATTTTACCTTCGTTGGTCGGGGCTGATTCGAGAGCTCCACTACTGGTACCTGCTTCTTTTAATTTGACTAAAAGGAGAGAAAGCGCACAGGTCATTAGAGGAGGCACACGGTCCGACTCATTCATTTCTCGGATTTCTCTTCCGAGAGGAGAAAGATCAGTACCTGTGTCCGCAGCTGATGGATCAACGTCAGGAGTGGGTGGAACATCAGCCGATCCTTCCTTCAGAGCATCATGCATTTGTTGGACGAAGCTTGTTTCCTCAATTTCCATACCTCCGGGAGAAGCAGCATCAGCTGGCAATTCTCCTTCCTCTCGACTCCCTGCAGAAGTTGAACATGAAATAAGTTTGAACATCAAAAAAGTGTAAAAGCTATAAAAACAAATCGCTACCTTGTTCATCAGAAGAAACACTACGACCGGATGTCTCTTCTACAGCAGGAAGATGAACGCGCGGTTTAGAAACAGCTTTCTTCTGTTTCTTCAGAGGGCGTGCACCAGAACCTTCATGACGATGTTTGGTGCGTAACTCAGCTCGGGGAGAAACTTGAGTTTGAGCTTGAGTAGAAGTTCGAGATATTTGCCGACGAATGAGAGGCACCATATCCTCTTCATCCTCTTCGTCGCAACTAAGAACTTCTACCGTCATCCGGTTAGGATGTTCCATGACGACTCTTTCCTTACGTTTCTTTGGAGCAGCTTGTGGTTGGGTCGGAGCGACAGAAGGCCTTACAAGTCCTCTATCAAAGAATGAATCGGGAAGGCCAGATACTTCCTCAGAACTTGATTCATTCTCGTCTTCCCCTTCTGAAGTTTCGGTTGCTTCACTATCAAACTCCTCTTCACTATCAACTGGGAGAGCCGGTTCCTTTCCTTTCCTTGATGATTCAGCAGCCTCTTTTCCTCGAGGCGACATCACAGCTTCACGAGGCGGTTCTGTTGCTTGTCGTGGAGCTATTTCCTCCTCTGAGTCTGATATCCTCCTACGTCGAGTGGCAATATTGGTGGCTATCAGCCATTTGCAAAAGAGGAAAGTCATCCGTAGAGGCGGCGTCTCTAAGGGGAGATCAAATTCAACATTGGTGCAGCCGGCAATGCTCCAAAACCAAGCTCTCGCCCCGTCGATAAGTCCACCTCGAAAGCTGAGGTGACGATTCGGGTTGCCGATGTATATCTGATCATACCCGAACTGACGGGCGAATCGACATGGAAGATAGGGTTCGATGTGGCAAACATCCCTTATCCTGAACAACAGATATCCAGGTCGAATATTCATCAACCATCTGAAGCACCCGACATCCAAGATGGTACGATTCTGCCTTGGGTCTTCAGCATCCACTAAGGTAGTGTTGTAAGTACCGGAGAACTGAGGGAAGCAAGGAAAAAATTCCCAACATTTGTGAATTTTAAACTGCCTCGTTATGTCCGGCTCTCGATGTTTGCTCCATTTGCAATTCTCGAGATTTTGCAACAGAGGGACACTGAGATCTACCGTATCAGGAGCCTCCATTAAATCTGGTCGATGAAGTACCAACCAGGCCATTAAGTAAGTATAGGGCAGCTCCAGCTTCGGAACGGACAGGCTGGCGGAAGGTTTCTTTTTCTCCTGGGTAAATGCGGAGATTAGTTGCCGCAATCCACTATGAATATCGGCCACCATAGCGGGAAGCAAAGATAATTTGCGACCTGTAGCCAGCTGGACGGCCGGATACAACACTTCCATTGGCATCGCATCTGCGGATTGATGGGGAACTACACATCTCTTTAACCATAAGGCTAGAAAACCCGCCAGCAGAGCAGTAGGGCTAATCGGAACACCAGCTTGCCACAGATAAGAGCGGAACTTAGTGCCGTGCAAAAATCCATCTTCTGAGCGCGAAGTATAAGAATGCGCGTTGGTTTTCTCTAACAAACGGTTAATTTCATCCGTACTCAAGGGAGACAATCCGCACACATCTGCCGAACGGACATCCAGATTCTTGAAGAGATAATCAGCGAATTGTTTTAAACTGACTTGAGGAGACTTCTTTCTGGCTTTGGGCTCCATCTCGGCCATGGCTATATGATAATGACAGGTCAATTCCCATAGAGTGTCATAGGTCGCAGTCGAGCTATCTTTCATCTTAATCAGCTGATTGGTGGTCGGAAAGAACTCTTGATATGGGACATCGCCCATAGGCAAAGCAGACACTTGCATCATTTCATGCAGTGGTAGTCCAAGTTCCCCGTTCTTGGTAAAGAATGTATTGGTGTCCGGGTTGTAGATCTCGAACAAACAAAGGAAATGACTTACACTGCTCTGCAAGCCATGCATGGTGGCACGAATCGGGACATCCAACCCTAATCCTGCTAATTCTCGCCCAAAACGTTTCAACACATATTGGGTCATCCTGGTCCACCACCACTTGTTCCCAGAATAATGGACCCATCCATAACACCTGAAAGTCTCTCTGGGCAATCTTTTTCCTGCTGCCGCTAACCGGTTCTTCACAGTGTTGGCTTGCACTATCTTTTCGTTCTGAGGAATATTGTCTTGTCCTAAGACACCCGGATGAAGTCCTCTCACATGAGCTCTTTCACTGGAACCTGGAGTTGCTTCCTTTCCAATGAAACCACAATGAATGTGCTCGTGGTTTTCGGTTAATTTCCAGAACATCTCTCGTCCAACTGATAGGTTCCTGAACATTAACAGTGAATGATCCCGAGGGATAAAAGGCAGATATAAGAATGATGATCCACTCTGGTGCAACCATTGCGCAGGCTGGCAGAAAGCAATCTTCGGATCTTTTACCGAGTCACCAAATAAGAAATCTGGCTTCCTTATGCATTGATTCGAGTCTTGCTCCGAGATCAAGGGCGCATCTGTGATTAATCGTCGTAGAACACGACAACTACCTCGCTGGATTAATTCACTATCACTTCCGTTATAATCAGATTTAAACTGGGGAGAGAATTCAATTAACGGGATCCCCTCGTAATAAGAGTGGGTCACGCTACTCCGGCCAGTAATCACATCAGCAGTAAATGTGGTAGAAGGAAATCGGACTGATAAAAGAGGCATACACATAAATGGTGTAAGTGTCATCCTAAAATTTTAGAGAAAAACGGTATATCTCATTCTATAAGATATAGTCGTTATCTCATAACAGGTGTGACGATTTTCTATCCACCATATGTATAAAGGAGGTATGCGGGCATTATAACGGCATACCAAAACCTTTCAATACATATGGGATGATGTAAAATCGCCCCTGTGTATTATGAAGTGTGTTTTGTCAAAGCAAAACAAACACTTTTAAGCGTCGATCCCCTCAAAGGAGGATACCGGCTCTTCTCGAAGGTACCTCAAAGGATACAAACGAGGATCTGCAAGCAAATACAGGTGCATATATATATGGAATGGACGAAATACAATATTTAAATTCGTGAAAAGGTGAAAGAAATATACCTCCACGTGAGATCGCAGCAGGGGCAGCCTCCTCAGGGCTCTGAACAGTCGGTCGGATTCCCTTCCCTCGAGCTCTACGTGGCGACATGATGAGTATGTGATCTACATTGAAATCCAAGAGGAAGGTTAAGATTTTGAACATGAAATCGACAAAAAAATAGGACAAATACAACTGAAATGCTGCATGCACAGTCACAGGTTGCCAAAAGTCAAGATTTTGAAGAAAAGAGGGGAAACAGACCTTTCAAATCCAAATGAAATCTCTTCAAATCGAAGCACCACCAAAGTCAGAAACGAAGAGAAGAAGAAGAGGTGAAGAACTGGTCGAAAATCGCTCGAAAATCGCCCAAGAATCGCCTGAAAATCGCAAAAAAGTCGACGTGAAAAAACCCTAAAACCCTAAGTCCCGACTTTTATAGCCTCTGCCTCGCTGAGCGAGACAGAAAACTCTGTCTCGCCGAGCGAGACAGTAAACTTTTCTGTTTTGCACTATGGAACAGTGGAATACTCCAATGGGTACACGAGTCTAAACTGTATTCCCACCCTCAACAGGAAGTTTCTGGAGAATATTAATCTGAATATTCTTAAGGATAACCTGAGGAATTCTCAATGGATATACCAATTCAATGGTAAACGCTGAATTCACAAGAGCAAGTATCAACTTCAATTCAAGATCTCGACAACGGTCAAGCGATAAACGCGACGCCGGGAGAACGTTAGCTATTCTACGAAGAACTGGATAGACTAACAGCAGAAGAGGTTAAACATTGAAGCCATTTACAAGTCCTTTCATACGATCTATTCAGCCAAGCATTGAAGGGATCGTAAGTAAAATCTATCTTATCCAAAGTATCCCATGCTCCTCTATAAAAGAATGAGTCTGGAATACTTTGGAGGGGGTATCTGTAGGCGTCAAAAAATGCTAATAGATATCCCAAGCATAGAGAAGATCACTCAAAAATTCACAAGAAAGGATTTCATACTGTTTTGGAAAAATCAAAACAAGTATGAACTGTCTCGCCAGCGAGACAGTCTTTGCTGTCTCGCCAGCGAGACAGTGTTGAAATAGTCAAAACTACATTTGTAACTGCCCTACACGTGTCCATTAACTGCCAAGGGACGTGGGAAACATCATGGGCGAAAATCACGTGGATAACTGCCAAAATAACGGAGTTTGAAACGTGGAAGAACAGTTACAGCGAGAAACTGCCATTTTCCGAGACAGCATTTACTGTCTCGCTGAGCGAGACAGCCAATTTACTGTCTCGCGGGTCGAGACAGCAAACGCTGTCTCGCCCAGCGAGACAGTAAACACTGTCTCGCCGTACTGACTTCTTCGATTGTTAAGTTTTTGCAGTTACTGACCCTTGAGGCTATAAAGTTAAGTTTTTGCAGTTACAGACCCTTGAGGCTATAAATACCCCCCTAGGGTCACTTCTGACGAGGATCGAGCATTTGTTAGAGCATTCCAGAGCAGAGAGAGCAGAGATTTGAGTTCTTTTCTTGCAACGCCTTGAAATTAAGCTTCGACTTGATTTTAAGAAGAACGACTATCTTACTTCGATAAGATATCGTTTCAATTTCTACTTCGATAACGAAGTTAGAATCATAAGCCCCCTCTTCACGATCTGTGAATCGGCGGTCCACGAACCAAAGCGTTCCCGGCACAGGCAAAGTCCCACGAAAACGAGAATTGATAGACGATTTTCGTGTTTGTTTCTCAAGAGTTGTAATTTTTGTTTTGTTGTGTAGAAAAAGTCTTATAAAAAGATTATTCTTTCGAATTTGTTGTAATCGAACAAAGTTATAATGAATTCCACAGCAGCGACTTTTGAACCAAACACACACATTTAGCCTTCTGGGTGATGATCTTACCGTGTTCATCATTGGTGACGTCTATCTTCTCAAAAAAAAAATTCACTCATCGGATCTCGGCCTTTTAGGAGCTCTTGGTGCAGATTCGTCGCCACCAGATTCAGGATTAACACCGGTAGGAGGAGTAGTTATTGTAGAATGACTCATTTCTGGATCAATAGGAGATAGGTATTGTTCTTCATAATCAGATCTAGAAGTCATTTGATAGAAGTATTAGAAAATATAAGAGATTATAAGAGAGTATAAGATTGTATAATAGAGTATTAGAGAGAAGTGGATGAGTTTTGGTGTAAGGAGAAGAAGTGAAAACCTCCCTCTATTTATAGAGGCAGCCTCCTAGGCAAATGATAAAAAAACCCTCATATTTTAGCCGTTTTTGACCGTTTTTTAGGGCAAAACGGTCAAAGTCAAAACCTCATATTTGACCGTTATGGCCAGGCCGGCCCGGCCCGGTCAATTCTGCCTAACGGTCACCTACTGATTGCCCGGGCCGATCACCTGCATTTTCAGCAACGCGTCACTCTGGTGCACCGTTGCGGCGGGTCCAGGCCCCGGGCCGCTCGAACCCGCGTTTTGTGCCGATCGGCACTTCAGCGGCCGCAGCCCGGGTCCGCGACCGGTCGTGTTTTCAAACGGCGTTCCGGACCCTTGCGCGCCCGGATTTTGGCTCGGGTGTCCGGGCCAGGCCGCGCCATGGACTTTTTGGACAGCCCTAGGTCTGAGCACCACCCTTCTTAGGAATAAGGCATATGAAAGAGTAGTTTATATTTTGGAGGAGGTGATAATTTTTGTGGAGAAATTGAATGAAAGAGATGACATCCTGATGGATAAGAGACCAAAATCTGTGGGAAAAAAACATAGGTAGGCCATCTGGACCAGAGGATTTATCTGGGTGGAGACCGAAGATCGCCTTCTTGATTTTTTCAGACGAGAATTCAGCAACAAGGGAGGAGAGGTCAGGAGGAGGGTTGGGATATAGCAGACTCCAGTTAACATTAAGTTTAGAGTCACTAACTGATGAGAAGAGAGAAGAAAAATAAACATAGAAGGCCTGTTTGATGTCAGCATCTGAGGAAATGATAGCATTGTCTGAGATGAAGTGGGGAATGAAATTTTTTCTTCTATGAAAAGATGCTGTTTTGTGGAAAAATATTATAAAATTCTAAATTATGAAATAATTGGATAATATTTGACACGAAACTAGTGCAAAAATATTATGAAACTTTACATTATCCAATTAACCCAGATCCACTCACATTAAGGTCTTCTCTTTAGTCAATAAATAAATAAATAAAAAGAGATTCTTACCGGGTAAATCTTCCACCAAAAGCACGTGAAGAGAAAAACAGAGAAAGACCGAATCTTTTTAAATGGGTATAATCAGAGCTGGACGAAGCGTAGTGGGGCCCAAAATGATAAATGCGCAAGCTCTATAAGCAATTGAAAGGGCCCAATAAGTAACGAAGCCTGGGCTTCATTACATTTTAAGTGCGGTTATGTCTATTTTTTTAGCGTGAAAAAGAGTGTTCTAGCGCATATGTTATATGGCAATGAGTCAAGTGCGCTAATCCTCTGCAAGTTTCCAAAAAAAAAAAAAAAACTATGTAAGGTGCAAAGTAAGCTAATCTTTCATAATTTTTGAAATAAAAAAATTTGTATGAGAGTTAAAGTGAGCTAATGCTGATCATTCTTCATAATTTTCTATACAAAAAATGGGGAAAAGGTTAAGATAATCCCTCTACAAGAATTAAAATGAGTTAACCCCTCTATTTGTAAAGAAAATAACTAAATGTTTCTTTACCCAAAATACTAAAAATGATCAAAATGGCTAAAATAGATCATACTTAACAAGTTAATAATTTAACCATTCATATTATTAAATCGGTTACCTATGTCGATCTTTGTTCTTAATTCCTTTTCCTTAAGCGTCCACCAAATTGGGGTAAACAGTTCAAAAAGAACTCATGCTCTATATTTTAGGAGTATTTATAATTGATAGTGCAATTTTATAGTGAACTAAAAAATAGACACTAAAATGGTAATGTGAAAAAAAAAGAGAAACAGCTAGGAACTCAAATTTTGTTTCAAAACAATTCTAATTGAGTGTTGCTATGGGGACCCCAAATGAGGGGACCCTATAGGGGACATGTGAGGTGGCAAGCCCTCACTGGGTGCTGCACTGTTCATGAACAATGCAGCACCCAGTGAGGGCTTGCCACAAGCCCTCACTGGGTGCTGCACTGTTCATGAACAATGCAGCACCCAGTGAGGGCTTGCCACCTCACATGTCCCCTATAGGGTCCCCTCATTTGGGGTCCCTAGGGCATTTTTCATTCTAATTTTAATCTTGGAAGAACAATAAATGAAAGAAAAACATTTCCAACGAAAGAATGAAAGAGAAAAAGACTGGGCCAGGCTTATTATTTGACAACCAAATCAAGAACGAATGGCTAGGGATCAAAGCCCAGAGCCTTCGACGACAGGATCCTCCGTGCATTTATTATGGTGGGCCGCTGGTTTAAAGCCCGCACACTTGGCTAGTCCGTCGGCAATATTGGATCTCGTTCTTTTGTCCTCAGTTTTTCGGCCCAACCTAGTTGATGCCACGCCCTCAACTAAACTCTACCACTGTAACATCGAGGAGAGAAGGAAAATCAAGTGCAGTGGCGAGCCTTGAAAAAATAATTTGGGGGGCGAAGTTTACATAATAAACTCATAAATACTTAATTCATCCAAAATAATGATAATCATCAATTCCAAATGTTATATAAACATCTAATAAACTTAGCACGCCGAGTTTTCATCTTGCTTAAAATAATTCAATGCACAGAAGTCATGTATCAATTTTCTTGAACAATCTCTTTTCTCGATATACAAACTAAATTATCTGCTAAAGAATAGCGTCATTCCATGCTTGTTGGGCGGAGGCCTTGTTTTTACAATTTTCCATGCAAGAAAATGCTCGCGCTCAGTAGTAGCTGTAGACACCGGAAAGAGTTAGAACAAGGCGAATTAAGCGGTCAACAAGAAATATTCACGTTTTCTTTTCAGTTTCAGGCCAGTGCCACACATACATACTGCGGAAATAGTTGAAAGACTTCTCAATTGTTTGATCATTGGCGGCGTCGAGGACAAAAATGTCCGAGTTGAAAACTTCAAATGGGCTTATCTTGACCATGCAAAATCAGCAGGATAATATTTTTGTTAGCCGCCCAGCCACCCCCCCCCCGCGCCCCAACTAAATATATATAATAATCAAAAAATTTTGAAACGAGGGGGGGGGGCGATCGCCCCCCCCCCCCCCCCCCAAAAAAAACAAAAAAAGAAGACAACTAAGCTCCGCCACTGATCAAGTGCATTTTCAAACTTTTACCCTTTTTACGTCAATACGCTGATGGAAAACTTTGACAAAATCTTTCACAACAAGCTAAAATAGCCTAGGATTAACCTGAAGAGCTTCGTCCTACATGTAAATCAAAACTTTCATCGTAGGCCTTCATCAACTGTGAACATTCATATTGCTTCGGCTTACTTTTATATTTCTTGGAATGTTTTGTTATATTCGTATTATTAATGGAATCATTTTGTAAGTTACAACGTTTATGATTGCATTTAATGGCATTTTCGAAATGTTATTATTCGGGGCACCAACATTTTTCAAAAAATGATGGTGTGGCGGGGGCATTAGATGTTAGCGTTTTGTTGAAAACGTTGGCACCGCACGAAAGAATCATTGCAAAACTTAGAACATGTCGACTAATATATAGAGCGCTCTTGGAACCAAAGGAGTGTTGCGAGACCCATGTAGCTTATACACTTTTTTGAGGCTACACTTAGTGGTAAGATTGAACTAATGATTTGAGCAATTAGTGTGTGGGTAATTTACTCTTTTTAAAGCATTGAAAATATAATTGCTTACCCTATGTGGGACTAATTAAGAAGGGAAGAGTTCTTTAGAGGGAATCTTGTAATTCCCAGAGTTTTTGTCTAAAATGCTGGCAATTCCCAACGTTTTAGACAAAAATACTGGCAATTCTCAACGTTTTCTCTGATAATGTTTGGTAAATACCAACATTTGAAATAAATGTAGGTAGTTAAATGTTGTTACCTCCAATGTTTTACGTAGTGACATGCGGATATATATGCCTGCAATATTGACAGCGGTCAAATACAGTCCCGCATGTGGTGGGCAGTTCTTAGCAATACAAAGAAAAAAAAAATTAGGGGGCTATTGAAATTTTCTCTCTCCATTTTCGGCTTACAGCCGTCCGGTTGCAAGCAGGCAGTTTTGAGAGGATTCCTATTACTCAAGGACCCAACAAATTAAGTTGAAAAAGTTGATGCCAACTTTTTTTTAAGGAAAAGCTTCATCAAAAAATTAAATTAAATTAATGCCTAAAATTTGCTCTAATCAGAAGAAAATAAACACAAATACAATCATATAAACACTCATTCAATGATCGATCCATTTAAAAATAATTTACACGTTAATTAGTTCTCCAAGTCTCTCATCCACATCCTCCTTTGGGTGTGTTTGGTAAGCACTCAAAACTCGGTCCAAGTTTTCTAATGTTAATTTCGCTCCTGGTTTTGTTTCGATCCACCTCCTCGTGGCGGACTAAAACAAATTAATTTAGTCCAAAGGAAACGCCAGGTTTAATTCTTAACCAAATTAATTTTAGGGCAGTTATGAAACACACCCCCAGCTTCTCCCAATTAATCGAGGTACCTACACGTAATTTTTGAGACCCACATGGATTTTTGATTTTTTGAGGCCGACGCCACTACTTCCGTCGCATCAAAGTTAGGAACCCTACACGTAGGTGTGACCCAAGTGAGAACATTAACGTAACCGCATATATTTTTGCAACACCTGCGGCTTGCATCTCCGCGTGCGTTTTGGTCCCCAGCTTGTGACGACCTAACTTTTTTTTATTTTTTTAAAAACAAACGAGCCACAACAAAGAGCCGGCCAGCGTGGCAAGTTTTTGCATGTGGAACCGACTCCTTGTCAATTATATCACGCAGGTGTCGCAATAATTAATACGCACCCTCCTGCAAAAAAAAAAAAACTTTACGATAATTAAAAAGGTGATCATTATTAATAAATAATCCCGGAAGAGCCCATGTGCCGCACGTTGTCGTGGACCGGCGAAAGTCGCAGATATTTTGACTCGCGCGCCGACATCAGGCTCTCAGGGTTCGCACTTTGCACCTAACCCACGACCCGAGCATTTGGACCGACCACGGACTCTAATTAATTTGTTGGGTCAAGAATCAAGATCCTTCGGTTGGGTCCCTTTCACCCACGCATCGATCAGAAGATCTTTTCGTTTCCTTTCCTTTCCTTTTTTTTTCCCCTTCCATTTTTTAGAATGTGTGGCTGGGTGAAACGCAAACAAATTATTATTAACTACAAAATAAAAACAACATTCTCCTCTCCTGTTTGAATTGAGGGAAACGTGTCACGTTCTGGAGCAGGGTAGGATCTTTAAATGGAGAGGGGGGATCGCTTTGGATTAGACCGTTGGGGCTTTGAGAATCGAGAGGCTGTATGCATGCACGCCTTGTTGTCAATAAAATAGAAAAGGCTTTAGTGCGGGGGAAAACAAAGCACAAAAAAAGAAAAGAAAAGAAAAGGGTACGTACTATTATTAGAAGGAATGGGCCCCCGCTCTCTCTCTCTCTCTCTCTCTCTCTCATTTTGCTTGCGGAATGGAAAGTTCAATGAGACAGAGACAGAGAGACAGAGAGAGAGAGAGGGCGAAGGAAAGAAAAAGACTACATATTTTGCTTACCAATCATGGGCGTGGGTCTCTCTGAGAAAGAGAGTTCACCGAATTAATTTTGCAGTTGTACCTCTTCAAGCCCTCTGTAGCACTCAAAAGGAAGGGGATAGGGTTGGGGGGGAGTCCTTGGGCCAGGGGCCATGCTCCTTTATTCCCACGGGCCGGGCCCCACCCCGTGCGCCCATCATCTGCTTGACACGTCGTCGGGCAATTAAAAAGGCGCTGTGCATTCAACAACACGACCTATGTGTATATATATATATACACCTGTTGCAGGTCGCACTCTCTCAACATCGGGAAATAAAATTACACGACTTAAAAAGACATTTCGAAATTAAGCGAGGGAAAAAAAAAAGAAGCTTAGTTTGATATATATAAAAAAAAAGAGGAGACTTAATCATGACGAGCCATCGTGCACGTTTTGAGCTTTCTTTCAGAACGAAATTAGTCTATTTGAAAAGGGGCCCATTGCTCGTATCAGTGGGTCCTCGGCTGATTTAGTGGGCCCCGCGAAACCGAAGCACGCCTTCTTCTGAGCCCAAGTCCAGTTCAGGCCCCATTCATTAAAGGGACTAATACTACTCGGCCACGCCATGGCGCCATACCAGATCGTGATGCCGCTTTCGTCTACGGTCTGCACTGTAGACTTGCCCCCCGGACTGGCCCAACATGGGGCCCGATTACACCGGTATAATTCTAATTTCCCATTTTTAGACAACGTACGTGTCCAACAGAGGTCGGACCGGTTCATCACTTGAGCATCACTCAAAAAATAAATGGCTAGAAATCAATAGTAGGAAAATGGGGGGGAAAATAATAAAAATGAAGAAGATTAAAGACCATCACTTCCAAGTTTTCACTGTTGAGTACAGTATTCCCACAGAAAGGGTAGAAAAGGAAGAAATTTTTTTTTTAAATATTTCAGAGGACCAAGCGCATGCTGCTGTAGATTTCACTCCGATCACTTCGACCGGTACGCATACACGTCTCTCTCTCTCTCAATCTCCCCCCGGAACAGTGACTCCACGTCTCATCTGATTCAACCCAACAGTGCCCGAAATTCCACTTGAAATTTACAAACACATACATACCCCCTCTATTTATTTTATTTTTTATTTCATTTTTGTTCTTTTGTAATTTCCCCGTGTGTTTGTGTGAGACCATGGACGGATGTAATACTCTTCACGATCTGATAATCAAATCTCACTCTTTAGAGATAAATACAAGATTAGGTACCCCTTCAGAACTGTCCGCATGTAGGCGGACGACCTCATATATAGTAGGCTCAAAACAACCCGCTCGTATGTGGACGGTTCTGAAAGAAGTCGAACTCCGATTTGAACCGAGAGGACAATCAAGTGCGAAATTACCTCACAGATTGCTCATTACAGCAAGTGGGTGGTCTATATATGCAGTTCATTTACCTCTCTAGTGCACTAGCTCTATTGTTTTAATCTGTCTCCCACTATTATTTAACACTAGTTTTTACACACATGCAATGCACTTGATTTAATACCATGATTAAGTATTTTTTACAGTTTGTGCTCATTTTTTTCTTTAAACTCTTACATCCCGATTATTTTTTTATGTTTGTTTAAATGGGATACACCCAATTTAAATTTTCATGTTGATATTTGAATTGACAAAAAACAAATATAATTTAAAAATAATTTGAATTTTCATATTATTTTTGACCGATATAAAACTAAGCTTTATTTGAGAAAGTATAGCATTGCAAAGTGAAAAATATTAAAATAGTGTTATACAAGGAAGGTGAATATTTAAAACCAATATGACAAAATGATTGATTTAAAGTATGTTAAAACGATGCAAAAGAGAATATGAAGTTTATTCCTAATCATTGATAGACTTCATAAAAAAATATAAATTAAAGATTAATGCTAACTCTAGTATACTTTTATATGATAAAAACATCCACATAAGAATATAAAAGTACTGAAAAAAATTCATGAAACTCCCTTCTAAAGATTCCTAATTTCACTCAAAATAATTAAACTATTCTATAAAATATTCATAAAATATTATTTTTATTTCTTCTATTTTATTTTTTATTGAGTTAAGATCAATCATTCTTCAGGTTTATCATTTATCATTTCTCGGACAATTCTAGAGTATTGTCTTCATCATCTACATCAATTGTGACATCAGGCTAATTTTGTATTTTTTATGCTATTATCTTTTCTAGGCTCGTTAATTTTTATCATCTCATTTAACTTTACAAAGAAGTTCAAATGTACTTATGATGTTCAACACAAACTGCTCAAAATATAGACTTTGATTTTTTTCTATTTCAATGAGAATAAATATTAATTTCATATATATAAAATTCTTTGTGTTCCTAATTTATTACTTAAATAAATTAGAAGCTATCTCTTTATTTTCCTCTAAAATGAATTCTTCTGATGTGCATCCAATAAGAATTTCTGTTATTTCAATAATATTACCTTTGCTCTATCCCTGTCATTTTCCATAAAGATCTAAACTAAATACCTGCATTATTCATTACCAATTTCTCTTAGATTATAATATTAATATTTAATTTGAAGAACACAGTATGGAATTTATGAATACTTACTAATTTTTCTTATGTCTTCCATGGAGATTTTTTCTTTGATTAGGATAAAGTTATTAAATTATTTTTTAATGTAACTCATTCAGTGCTTCATTAATAGATATGTCTTATGTTAATGCCAATTCAAGTGATTCATTGACGTTTTCTGAATTTTAGATTTATTTCCATCACTTTCCCATTTGCAATGGAAATAACTCAATTCTTTTAAAGTTATCTCTAAATATTCTAATAGTTTCTCCATATGTAATTCCTTGTATTCTTTTACCCTATAAATATTATTAACGTCAAAGATTAAAGTTTCTAAATTAAAATCAATTAATGCTAAGGTATAATATTATAGTGTTTTATCATTTCTATGGATTTAAACATCTATCAATTAATGTTACGAATGTATTTTGGCTACCCCAACTTATTACTAAAATTATATGAAATTACTTTAATTTATATAGTGCCGATAATTTTTAATCTATAATATTTTTAAAAATTTTATCCATTAACCGGATGTTTTTAATCAATTCTTATTGTTTTTGTTTACCAGTATCAACTTAGACTATTCTTAGATGCTGAAAATGGATAGTAAATCCCTAAATTAGAAATTTTAATATATATATATATATGAAAAATACCAAACAATTACACTTTTCTTTGCCAAGTTTTAAAATTTTAGCCCATTTTTGTGGTTTTGAACTTTGAGGGTGTGATTTATAATTTTTAAAATTTTGAAAGAGTTTTTAAAAAAATTTACTTTTAAGTTTGGTAGTTGTAAATTCTATGTTTCATGTGTTGGTGGTAATTTTTTAAATGTTAGTATATTTCTTGTAACTCTAAAATTTTGAGGGTGTCTTTTGCAATTATTAAAACTATAGATTAATTTTGAAAAATATTAAATTTCAGCGGTCTACCAATCGACGAATTTGATGTGTGCTAGTTAATTTTTTTGAAAATTTAGAGTTTTTTTTTTACGATTTTTAAATTTTGAAGGAGTTTTTTTTAAAAATTTTGAAGTTAATTTTGGAAAATTTTAATTTTTTAGGTGTCTAAGGGTAATATCTTGAATTCATCTTATTTTATTTATAAATTTTAGAATTTTAGGGTGACTTTTTATAATTTGAACTTTTGAAGGTGTTTTTATAATTTTTTAGATATTGAGGGTGTTAATTAAAAAATTTAAATTTAAATGTCAAAAATTTTAGGTGTATCATGGTAATCTATTAAATTTATCTGTGTTGTTTGAAAGTTTTAAAATTTTAGAATTTTAATGTGCTTGTCTGTAATTTAAACTTTTGAGGGTGTTTCTATAATTTTTGAGACATTGAGGTGTTAACTGTAAATTTTAAATTCTTTGCAAACTGATGTTAATTTTTTAATTTCATATTTTTTATTTTATGTTTTGAGACATTTGGATGAGTTTTATAGTTTTGAACTTTTCAGGGTCTTTTATGCAATTTTAAAACTTTTTATAATTTTTTTGCAATACTTCATGTATTATAATATGTTATCTACTTGTATTTTCTTTATCTTAACAAACTAATATCATTTTTATGTTTTATATATTTTATTAATATTAGTTTTTTTAAATTGTTAAGCTAAACATGGTTCACATAGGATTAGGATAAGATATGATTATGATTAGGATAGATTAAGATATAAATAAAATATTCAAAATAGTGAAGGGTAATATTAACCATTAAAAATTAGAATTTGATTATAGATAAGGTAGTTCAAACTATAAAGGGGTATATTTGTCTAAAAAAGATTTTCCGAACTCGTGCTTTTAAAGGGAGTATGATACGCTCAACTGACCGCAACTAGTCAAAACTTACTGCACTATTACGGCATCTTCATGACTATTTGGTTGATAATAAATGGTCCCTGTCCATGACTTCAAACACAGCGAAAATATCATACAAATACATATATATAAACTCCCTTCCAGTTTGCTAAGAAAATTCATCTTTGTAAAATTAACATTTATATATTCTTTTTATCTGAATAAATTTTTTTTTACCCTACTTCATCATTCTCATTTCAGCTACACTCAATACGGTAATACCCCAGTATTTATCCATCAAGCTAATATTACCACACGCTTAGCGGCATGCATCCTATCAAACTATGTACGCCAAATACAGTATCATGCATCCAAATACAGCACTTGTTTTCTTAAACCTCTCCTTCAATTCTAGTATGATACTTATCACAAAATAATTTGAGCAGTGACAATACAAGCTATAATGCCCTATATTAATGGTTGAAACCTTGCTTTTTTTTTTTTTTAAGATCTTAGTTGTCAACTAGCTAGCTAACCCCAAAAAGGGCATTTCTCGTGTGAACTGAACGTAAACAAATTGATATTATTTTTCACAAAGTGCGGTTGCATCTGAGTTAATCACTTTCTGGGCCAGGGTCCAAATAGAGACACTTGGGTGGTAAGAGGGCCCCACTCACTACCCAAAACAGGAAGAAAGACTCCCAAGCCCACAAAAAAGGAGATTATTTTTAATCCTAACCGGTCATTTTTATAATTAAATCAATGTCTCCTTGTCCTCAGTCCCCTCATGAAAGAAAACAAAGAGACCCATCAAAGCTCTTCATGGATTCTATGGTGTATACGTGGCCTCATTGATAAAGGTAACATAGAAAATGAGATTGTTCCCATGTGTTTCTCTTATCTGCATGATTTGTTAACCACCATATGATTGTATATTACCCCTATCAACTCTAATATATAAGAGATACCCATAATTTTTTATTTTTTGAATTAGAAAATTAGTCGGAGCAATGAGAATTGAGGAGGATATAAAAGTGGGGCAAAAGGAATTGAGAGGGCCTAATTTGGACACGACAGCAGACAAGCAAAAAGATTGGATTAATGTGAGGGAGATTTAAAGCTTATCTTCTCAGTTTTATGGGAAAATGAAGGAGGAGATCATTCGCAGCTTGCAAGCTCATGCTGAATTCTGATCCACCTCCTCTTTATTAATTATTTAATTAAATAAATTCATATTATTAATTAAGAAAGGATGGACCCTACGACACGCATGAGCAAATAATAGCTGCAACTGCACGTGATGAAATAGGTGATCGAGTTTCCACCTTAGTGTGTCATCACTCGAGCTTATGACTCATGTCTAACACCCATATATGCCTGCCCCATAAAGTATAACCACGCCATTAATTTGAAATACTTTGTTATTTATATGAAATCCTAAAATTAATCAACAGTTAAGATTTATTAATCCAAATTCTGACCTTGTTATTGCCCTCTATCTCTATATCAGAAGAGACTCATTAATATCTTGAGCTTTGATGGGTTTGAGTTTATCAGCACCATTTTTTTGAAACTAACTAAAAGGCTACAAGACCAAATTGAAAAATATATAAAATTAGATCATAGAATTAGATTCTATGATTTTTTTTTTCCCCCACATGTTAATGACAGCAGCAATAAGTACACTCAGAGCTAGCCACCATTTCTATAGTTCCTAGCCATCACACTCATCATTATTATTATTGACTAATGAGTAATTATCAACTAAGAGGACATCAACATGAATACACCTTTATACACAAAAAAAAAACAAACAAACATCTGCACATATTAAGTCCTAAAAGTACTTATAGCTAGTAATGGCACACCAAAAAAAAAAAGGCCTAGCCTGCCTATAAAATAGAGATGCAAGGCGTAAAAAGGACCAAGCATCTACAAAGGACATGGAGAATTTGCACCACATTAAGCAATTATACAGCTTTAGACCAGTTTGCTTCTCTATTCTCTCGTAAAAAAACACACAGCGAGACATAATTAGCAGGTGCTTGGTAATCAGAGAGAATCTGAAACCTAATCTTCACTGTTTCAACACAGGTTGAACTGTAATCATGTACTTGATCTTTACAGTAGGTGGTTGGCGAGCAGATTGCTTGCTCAATGACAGCTATTAGCCTCTACCAACTCCCTTGCAGCCCTGTAGTGTTTGGTGGTCAAACTTCGGCAGGGGTTATTTCAGCCGGCCCGTTTGAGAATTCCAAGCTCAACAGAAAACTACTGTGAGATCCTGAGCCCTACTGTAACCGGACTTTCAAGGGATCAAAAGGTCTATAGATCAAGCGAAAGTTTTCTACTGTAACCAGGGTCCAGATGCCCATCTTTAGAGGAGAGTTAATTGCGGTTAGAGCCCCGAACTTTCACTCGGTTGTGGATTGACCCCTTCTATTTCTGTTATTATTTAGCGAATAGACCTTTCGGTTGTAAAAGAGTCGAAAGAATTCTCACTCGGCGGTCCTATTCGTAACTGGGTGATAGTATAGGGGATCTATCCGCAATTAAAGCTTAGGGAAAATACATGGGTCTTCTAGTATCAAAATGGCCGTATAGATCATGTATGGTATAATGTCTCGCGGTTAGTCCCATACCATACGGAGAAGGGCCAGCAACCGGATGGCTGTGATGAGGCCACAAAGGCAAGCACTTATTTTTGTGTACCACCACCTGATCATTCCCAATCTCCTTCCTAAAAAACACGCTAACTCGAGCAACTTTAAACACCCTTGATTCTCCCTGTCCTTAACCTACTCTTTTAATATCACCCAGCCTAAAAGCCCTCCCTCATATGTTCAGATCACTGAACCCAGCCCCCTTCATGTACTCAATATAATACTCATATCTCCCTCAGCCCCCTTGGCATTTTCTACAAACTACGCTCAGAATAAAAAATATATTTTACTCCCTCATAGGCTCTATAAATCCACACTAGCAATAATATCTACATGCCTCCCAACTCCAACAACATCATCACCACCACCAACCCCCCTCTCTCTCTCTCTCTCTCTCTCTCTCTCTCTCTCTCTCACTTCTTAAAATAACATGTACATGAACCAAGCTTGGATTTGGCAACCAACCATGGGATCTAATCACAATCACCATTACTTCCAATTTGAGCAAGAACAAGACCGAGGGGTCTACAGGAAGGAGCACATGTTTGAAAAACCTCTGACGCCGAGCGACGTCGGAAAGCTCAACAGGCTAGTGATACCGAAGCAGCATGCTGAGAAGCACTTCCCCCTTGACAGTGAATCAGGGGAGAAGGGGCTCCTCTTGAGCTTTGAGGACGAGTCAGGCAAGTCTTGGAATTTCAGGTACTCGTACTGGACAAGCAGCCAGAGCTACGTGCTCACTAAAGGATGGAGCAGGTATGTGAAGGAGAAGAAGCTTGATGCTGGTGATGTGGTACTATTTGAGAGGTGCAGGCTTGGGAGCAGGAGTGATGATCGCTTGTATATCGGCTGCCTGCAGGCGTCGAGTTTCTAACGAAACTGCTGCCCCTTCAGCTTCAGTTTCAGCTAGGAGCCCATCATTTTATGCAGCAGGAGCGTCTACTCCTTATGCAGCTCCCTATTACTACATGAGCCCAGTGAATTCAGGTAACAAATCTTTGTCCTTTTAGCTCATCGGCCTGGATTTTGAATTTTATTCGTTCATACGGGGGTTTAACCCTACAGGAACAACTGTTTCCATTCATGTAACACATGTTTCATTAAAAAGAAATTGCGTCTGAACAAATCCTGGGTTTATAACTGTAACTGTAGCTAGTTTATGGGATTTGTGTTTATATTATATGAGATCAGGCCGCCGGCTCTATGCGCCTGAACAAATTGTGGGTTATTAACTGTAACCGAAGTTTATGGGATTTGTGTTTATATTATAGGAGATCAGGCTGCAGCTAGCTCCATGGATAACACGGTGGCGGTGGCCACGACGGGGAATTCGAGGAGGCTGAGGCTCTTTGGAGTGAATTTGGAGTGTGGGCCGGATCCAGAAGAGCCTGACCAGCACTCGGCGTCAGGTGCATGGAACCAGTTCATGCCCACCAATGCCTCCACCTCTCAATTGTAGTCAATATGGTACGCTCAAAAAACTTATGTGAAATAAGTTGGTGCGGAGAAAATCATGTGGGCTAATCTTTTGAATGTTGATTACAATGCTACAGGACACGGAGGGGGAGATCTGGGGCCATATTCTCAAAACCCGAACAACCAATCAAATTAGACCTCAGCCCAAGCGACATTTTTGATGGACTTGTGAAGGAACCAGAGAGGAGAGAAAAGCAAGACGGAGGGGGAGAAAAGAGTAGGAGAAAATCCCTGGTTTTCAGGGGCTCTCTCTTTCTTTGGCTTTCTCTCTCTCTCTCTCTCTTTTGTTCCGATTTTCTTTTCATTTGTAAAACTCGCTGTACGGCTCTGTCGGAGATGGGGTCAGATAGGATGGCAGAGTGAGGTTTCAGGAAACATCAGGTTGAAAAGGGTGAGTGGGCCCAGAGAACTTGGAGGCCCCACCAACTCCTACTGCTACTGCTACTCTCTGTAATGTAATCTTTTGGTGAAATGCTACTGCTAACAAGGAATCTGATAAAGAGATATTTTCTCCACTCTCTCTCTCTCTCTCTCTCTCTCTGTTTTAAGTCCCAGTCCTCTCTTTCTCTGTCTCTATGAGGCTATTATAGGTAGATAGTGGCGTTGATGAGGAGAAGTTCAGGTGAATGAACACGGAGAGGGCAAGTGTGTGATGGGGGTGCCATTGCGTTTCAAATTCCAACGCAATGCATGAAAGAATGAAAGATTAGACAAATGAGGATTATTTGTGTGTCCCTGCGCCTTTATGGCTACGCATTCACACAGTTGTGATTGCTCTGCTTTCTTGTTGCGCTGCTCCGTGAAAGGACTGGGGTCTGGCTTTAATTGGCAAACTGGGCTCAAATCAATTTGTGTGGTTCACACACAATCCGATCCGATCCGATCCATCTCGGCCTACGTTACGGACCTACATACAGGCTAGCAAGTTCAGTGCTAAAACAACATTAGCTTTAATCCTCCTTTTGGGGCGATTAATAAACACTTATGGTGACGCTTACAGGCATGACCCTTACCCTCTCAGTTATTGTTTTGTGCGCGGCAGTAATCAGCTTAAACGAAACCGATGGTCCTCAACAAAACTGAGATAATTAATAACCAATCCGATAAAAAAAAAAATTTTGGGATGAAGTACTTGTTGTTATGTATTACTCCAGGATTCCGTAGTGTCATTGTTTAGTGTCCGAGTCAGGTTTGTGTCGGTTTGTTTTTTTGGTCTAAGTTATCAACAAGGAATCATACACGTCAAGTGTTTAGGTGGTTTGAATCGTCGCGGGTGTGGGTATCAGTGCCTTGCCAATTTGAATTGAGGAGGTCAGGGTCACCATATATCACGAGCTACCTAGTGGTCAGCAAAGGGGAACACCATGAGAAATTGCCACCAACTTTGAAAGTTGCTAGGGACTACTGAGCAAACGTCGGTATGATCCGCGGTTCATATGTCAAAAGTCTTGCATCATGCTACATGGGTCCATGGCATTGACCCAAAAAAAAAAACTATTAATGAAGAATTAAGGTCAAATACATAAGGTCGAGATATATTAAGATGCAATCGAGGTTGTTATTTAGGTTAAAAAAAAAGGTAGCAGAAGCAGATACTGTTAGAAGATAATTTGTAATTCTAGAAAACTCTAGGATATTTGTAAAAAAGTATGTAAAGTAGAAATATCTAAAATAATCTAGGAAGAAAATATATTAAGCATGGATGTATGTAGAATTATATAGAATTCTCTAGAATTTTGATGTATCATGAAAAATCTAAATATTCTAGAGAATTCCTTGTGAGGCTATAAATAGCCTCGAATGTAAGCTTTGTAATCAAGCTTTGAAGCAATTCATACAAAGTTTCTTCAAGTTCTTAGCCTCTTCTCATTTTTCCTCTTATTTCCTCCATTCTCAATCCATCCCGCTTCCTCAACTCCAACAAATTTGGTATTAGAGCCATCCTTTTCCACCTCAAATCAATCTTGAAAGCATTTAGCTTTTCACCACCATTCTAAATGGCAGACTCATCAGCAATTGTCCCTTCTCTTTTCAATTACTCTCAAAACTTAGTCCCCATTTTCGACGGCGAAAACTATGACTTCTGGAGCCTCCAAATGAAGACACTTTTCATCTTTCAAGAACTTTGGGTGCTTGTCAAAGAAGGTTATGAAGGTCCAGATGACTCAGCAATGTTAGTATCATGAACACCAGCAAAGCAAAAGGAGTATAAAGAGAACAAGAAAAAGGATGCGAAGGCGCTTCTCTTTATCCAACAAGGGGTAAGCAAAGCAATCTTTCCCCGAATAATGTTCGCGTCAAAATCAAAGGATGCATGGGACATACTCAAACAAGAATTCAATGGCTCCGATAAGATAATCTCTATCAAACTACAATCTTTATGGAGAGACTTTGACAACATAAAGATGAAAGATAACGAATCCGTGAAAGAATTTTCTGATAGAGTTACCTCAATTATTAATCAAATTAGAAGCTATGAGGATAAAATAGAGGATAAGAAGATAGTTGAGAAGATACTAAAAAGTCTTCCCCCTACATGGGATCATATTGTTGCTGCCATAGAAGAATCTAAAGATTTATCAAAACTAAGTTTTTATGATAATGGCTTCTTTGGAGTCACATGAGCTTAGAAGAAGCAGATTTTCAAGCCAAGAGGTGGAGCAAGCGTTTTAGTCAAAACTAATATTTTCAAGGAAAGGAGGAGATGGAACTAAAATGAATAAATAAAGAAGATTTTCTCAGAAAGTACAAGATGGAAGAGGCAACTACCATGAAAGAAAGTTTGGGAGACAAGGAAAAATTAATGAGGGAGACAAAGATTTCTCAAAATGTAAGCCTACATCCTATTGTAAAATATGTAGTAAGTCTGGACATAGCACATACAACTGTAAGTTTAAATACACAAACTGTAGAAATGCTAATCACTCCCAAAAAGATTGTTGGTATCAGAAAAATAATGAAGTCCACTATACAAAATTAGAAACCGATCACCTACTTTATTCATGTTTTAATGCACAATCAGAAGAAAAGGATACTTGGTATTTGGATAGTGGATGCAGCAATCATATGATAGGAAATAAGAACATCTTCGTAGAGTTGAAAGATGAAATAAGCTCTCAAATAAAGCTTGGAGACGAAAAATTACAAAACATTGAAGAAAAGGGAGTGATAGCAGCCCAGACAAAGCGAGGTAAGACGAAATACATCTCAGATGTTCTTTATGTTTCGGGGCTAACTCAAAATTTACTTAGTGTGGGACAATTAATCAAAAAAGGATATGCAATCAATTTCTTTAAGAATGAATGTGTGATAATAGATGATAAGAATAAGCAGATAGTGGCTAGAATAAAAATGGCTCCTAACAAAGTTTTTCTCTTAAAAATGTCAATAGAGAATCTTGCACTCAAATCAGAAGAAAATAATGATTCTCTATTATGGCATCAAAGATATGGCCACTTAAACTTCAAGAGACTAAATTTGCTAAAAATGAAGAATATGGTGATAGGACCCTCACACATAAATAAAGAAGAAAAAGTTTGTGAATGATGCATTTATGGAAAAATACATCGCTTACCATTTACTAAAACATCTTGGAGAGCAAAAGCCCCGTTAGAATTAGTGCATTCTGATGTTTGTGAGCCAACACAAACCCCATCATTAAATGGAAGAAGATATTTCTTATTATCTGTTGATGATTATAGCAGAATGATGTGGGTATATTTCTTAAAAGCAAAATCAAAAGTATTGTCAAAGTTTATTGAGTATAAGGCTCTTGTAGAAAAGCAAAGTGGTCACAAATTGAAAGTTCTGAGAACTGATCATGGAGGAGAGTTCACTTCCAATGAATTCCAAAATTTCTGTAAAAAACATGGAATTAAAAAGGAGCTAACAACAAGGTACACTCCACAACAAAATGGAGTAGCAGAAAGAAGAAATAGATCAATTGTGAAGATGACTCCGTTCAG
Organism: Asparagus officinalis; assembly: GCF_001876935.1. Lineage (NCBI taxonomy): Eukaryota > Viridiplantae > Streptophyta > Magnoliopsida > Asparagales > Asparagaceae > Asparagus > Asparagus officinalis. The sequence goes on along the minus strand of NC_033802.1, from coordinate 1,211,318 downwards.
AAACTCAAGGCTCGATTAGTCGCGAAGGGTTACTCTCAACAACCAGGAGTCGACTTCAATGAGAGATTTGCCCCAGTTGCTCGTATGGAGACCATAAGGACGGTATTGGCTATAGCAGCACAGCTCAAGCTCAAAGTATTTCAGCTAGATGTCAAGTAAGCATTCCTAAATGGAGAACTCGAAGAGGAAGTCTATGTCAAGCAACAACAGGGCTACATAGTCAAGAAAGAAGAAAACAAAGTTTATCGGTTGCACAAAGCACTATACGGGTTGAAGCAAGCACCGTGGGCTTGGAATAGCAAAATTGATAGCTATTTTCACGAGAATGGATTTCAAAGGAGCCCGAGTGAACCATCTCTATATGTGAAGAAAAAAGGTGCAGACTTTCTTATTGTTTGCCTATATGTTGATGATTTAATTTATTGTGGTACTAACACCATGATGATTGAAGAATTTAAAAGAAATATGAAATAAGATTTTGAGATGATAGATTTAGGATTGATGAGATATTTTCTGGGACTACAAGTAAAACAAACTGAAGGAGAAATATTCATCAATCAAGAGAAATACTGCGAAGATCTTCTGAAGAGGTTCAACATGAAGAATTGCAATCCAGTAGCTACACCAGCATTGCTAAATGAAAAGCTATCAACGAACGATGGAGCGCCAAAGGTGGATGCCTTAAGTTACAGAAGCCTAGTCGGATCGCTAATCTACCTCACAAACACTAGGCCAGACATATTGTATGTTGTAAGCATTGTGTCCAGATTCATGAGCAATCCAAGCAAGCTACACTATGGAGCAGCGAAGCGGATTCTTCGATATCTTCAAGGAACAAAGAGTAGTATGGGAATCAAATACATAACAGAAGAAGACAATGCATTATATGGCTGCACTGACAGCGACTGGGCTGGATGCATTGATGATCGCAAAAGCACTTCAGGATATATCTTCACTCTGGGGTCTAAGGTAATATCCTGGACCTCAAAGAAACAACAGATCATAGCTCTCTCATATGCAGAAGCAGAGTATATTTCAGCTACAAATGTCGCATGCGAAGCTGTATGGCTTCGAATGATTTTATCTGATTTACAACAACACCAAGAGTCACCGACTACTCTCTATTGTGACAGCAAGTCTGCAATAGCCATGACAAAGAATTCAATCTTCCATGCTAAAACCAAGCATATTGAGATTCGTCACCATTTCATCAGGAAACTTGTTGAAGATAAGGAGATCGAGCTAGAGTTCATCTCAACAAATGAACAGTTATGAGATATCTTCACAAAAGCATTACCCTCCAAAAAGTTTATACTATTTAGAAATGAGTTGGGAATTACAAATTAAGTATACTATTTAGAAATGAGTTGGGAATTACAAATTAAGGAGGGGTGTTAGAAGATAATTTGTAATTCTAGAAAACTCTAGGATATTTGTAAAAAAGTATGTAAAGTAGAAATATCTAGAATAATCTAGGAAGAAAATATATTAAGCATGGATGTATGTAGAATTATATAGAATTCTCTAGAATTTTGATATATTATGAAAAATCTAAATATTCTAGAGAATTCCTTGTGAGGCTATAAATAGCCTTGAATGTAAGCTTTGTAATCAAGCTTTGAAGCAATTCATACAAAGTTTCTTCAAGTTCTTAGCCTCTTCTCATTTTCCCTCATATTTCCTCCATTCTCAATCCATCCCGCTTCCTCAACTCCAACAGATGCCGCGAAAGCAAAAGAGATTCTGGCGAGGTTCATCTGAATGCAGTTTATTAGTGCAACAGTGCCGAGGTGATCAAGTGTGGAGGATGATTAACTGAACCATATCTGGAGAGATATCTTGTCTCCTAATTAAAAAGACTTAAGCATGTGCAGGGGACTGAAATTTTCTATTAGTGAAACTTGCAAAGCTATGGCGATCCTCTCCTGGCAATTAAAAACGGCAACTGACATAATTGATTAGAGATAAACAAACAAAAGCATTGTCCGGTGGTCCTCATGTCCTCAACACGAAGCATTATCATCCTCCGAGAAATATATTGATCCTCAGGAAATCGTCAGAGGATGATGTTATTCATTAGAGGGGGGGAAAACATCGTGCCTCATTAATAAACAAGAAATCGAGCCTCTCAAAGTCGCCGCTTGATTAACAAGCATAATCATCATTATCGAGCTCATTTTCCATAAATGTGGGGTTGGATTTAGCATGCATGCGACTTCTAAATTCAATGTTCGATAGAAATTTAGAGACAAAAATAAAACGAAACAAATAATGGAGGCCCAAATAGGAAGCTAGACAAAATGGTACCCCAAAGGTAGAACAAATAGCAGTCAACTCGATGTGAACTTTCCTAAAATCATGCCAATTTAGTACAGAGGAGACCTAGTAAACGTAGACGCCAGTGAAAGGTGAAGGAGATCACATTGCAAAAATCTATGCGCACGCAGTTTAAGCATTTTCTCCAAACAGAATGAGAAAGTAAATTTAGGAGAATAACCTTGTGTTCAGTCGCAAATAATATGCCCTTAGCTCCCGTTTGTCAAAAGGTTAAAGAAGAGGGGTTAAATAGAAGGATGAATGTATTTAGCCCATTCGATAATCTGAAAGACTAAATTATTAACACGTTAAATAAGTTTTATTTTAGCCATTGTGATCAGTTTTAGTGTTTGGAAATAACAATGATTTTGACTATTTTCTTTATAATTATAAGGGTTAACTCTTAATCCTTCTAAATAGGAGTATTAGTAAACCCCTCATTTTGAGGGGTTAATTCATTTTAATCCCTTTAGAGGGGTTAGCTTAACCCTTTTATATTTTTTATGTTTTGTAAATTATGAAGGTAACTCACTGTAATCATTGTATAGATTTTTTGTGTTTAGCAAAGAGTTAAGAAGGGGTTAAGTCTCCTTAACCCCTCACTTAACCCTTTGCCAAACAGTACCTTAAAAGAGTCACATAAAAAATCATTCCTTTATGCCCATCTATCGTTCGCCAAATATGAATGGGAACACTTTAATATATGACCAGACGAGACGATGATCAAGTGACTATGAAAAAAAAAAAAAAAAAAATGATGACGATCAATGACTCGGAGATGATGATGATGCCAATTATGCCCTTCATGAACTATCAACAGTCCAGATGCTAATAAATTTGCACCATCCACATATTTTCCATGGGGTGGCTGCTTTCAATCAAGGCAGACCCCGTCAATGTCCTCCTCTGTCTGAGTCATGCCTAGAAAAAGCCATGGTCTGGCCATTTGAGGCTTGGCCAACAGGAGAGTCACGTTCCATGATTTTAACACTTTAAAAGCAACATGAGGCGCATTCAGAATAAATTATCAGTGTAAACCCTAGGGGATGAGGCTGTTTATATAGTAAGTTGAGTATGAAGGCATCATTGAAATCCTCTTGGATCTTAGTTTTGAGGTATAAGATGCGGAGATATATTTCAAATTGGTTATTTGGATTAGGGTTTCCCCCCCTCCCCCAGAAACCACCTTAAAAATAGGGTAATTATACAGAATCAACTTTTCATTTACCATTTATACATAAAAACTTTAAGTTGATTTCCATTGCAATCAACCACCTCTCTGACAAATTTTCAGTAAGAACAAAAAGTAAGCTTAAAATTTTCAAGTTCAAGGTACGTGAGTTGTTTCCTAACAAGACTTAAAACGCTGAAAGAGTTTTTTAAGAATAATTTTGGGGTTTTAGTGAAAATTTTGACTAGGAGGTACTTGACTGCAACAAAAACCAACTTTAAAGGTGGTTTGTGTATAAAATTAAAATTGAATAGTAGTTTCCGTATAATTACTCTATTTTTAAGGTGGTTTCTAGGGGGGTAAAACCCTTTGGAAGGCTACCCTACCTTCTTTTGATGCCGGTGCTTGATGATAAAATAGAGCAGCATCCAGACCATAAAACTCAACTGGAGTCATTGCACATGTGGAATTCAAACAAATTAATTTATAATAACAACAAGAGTGGCATATTAGCAATTACAGCAAACCGCTAGCAAGAAAGTGATTCCTATAAACTATCTGCTTGGTGTCTATGGTAATAATTTCTCGCAAAAACAGGGAAACACAAGCAGTTTCAAGTACTTTTGTTACGAAAAATAAAAGCCTGGAAGTTTATATCGAGAACAAAATGTTGCAATTTAATGTAACACGTATAAGAACAAAAAATCAGATTAGCGCTAGATAAATCAATAGGGTTAAGTTAGCACAGACTGCATACCAGCCAGCCTCTAGTAGTTGTGGAGAAAGTTATCGGCAATGGATGTGAATGAGATCTTTGATCACTTTTGAGTAAAGGCCAGTTAGACTTTTAATCATCATCATGCGTCGAGATAGTACTTCATACCCTCTTCTCATGAACTGCAACAAAATATATTAAGTGTTCTGATCACTGCAGTAGAGACATGAGCAAAGACCAGTCTAGCTTTAAAGCCACACGATGGTAAGAATCAAGTGTGACTTGTATCCACTTGCTTCCCGTGAAATTAAGCACAATACCAGGAAGTGGAGAATTTTTACTGAAGATGTGAAATAGTGATAATTGAATATTGAACATAAGGAGAGCATGAAAGCCTTCAAATATTTGGAATAGCAGTGTTCAGCTTACACAATAATCCCATAACGTGCGGAGTCCTTTGTTCACCAACAATCAACAAAAGAACAAAAAAATCACCCTTAAATGATGGAAATACTATGTATCTCTGAGGATAATCTCTCTGACAGTTTTTTTTTAATGCAAACTTCATAACAGAATGGCAGTCCCCCAATATGAAGACTCTTGTTTATCTTGAAGAAGCACCAGAAGGCAAGCTAATAAGACCTAAAGCTCTTCATGGTGATCTTCTTCTACATCATGATTGTATTGAGTCCCAGATAACAAGCTACATTCTTCATTTTATTTCCTTACTCCTCAATTTTAACATAGATCTCACCGATTTTTTTGGATGCCTTCCCTATCCAACAACAAAAAACATGAACTCTCTTTGTCACATCATTTCAACTCTTTACCTCTTTCCTTCTGCACACTACCCTCCTTGACAAACTTCCCTGTGATTGCAACTTCTTTCCATTGCTTACTCGCATTATATACATTTGAAAGTAAACCGCGATTTCTTGCATTAGCACCATTACTAGGTTCCATCTCAAACAGCTGCACTGCTGCAACTTTAGCCAGTTTGTAACAGCCACAAATCCCGCATGAGCCAAGCAACTAATTCCAAATTGAGTAATCGGATTTTCTACGGCATTCCCCTGATTAAATTCAAAGTTTATTTACGCGTTCAGCCCGATCAAGAGCATCAACCATTCAAGAAAGTGTGTGATATTGGGCTTTACATCGTTAACGCCTAAACATAAACCCGAACTTTACAAGATAGCTCATAAGTGATTCATGCAATCGAGAAAGGTAAAGGCCTAATCTACCGACGATTCATCCCCATAATTTGTCTTATCCAGCAATCAAATTAAAGTGTTCCATGAAACTATACTTCTAACAAGCATACTATCAAACACTCGGCGGGGAAAGCTGACATAAGCAAATTTGCAGTAAACATTGACATGAGAGATTGCAGAAATTTATAACACACTTGCAGGTGAAAATTTGGTCATAGCAAGAACTGAATTTACAAACTTGTACTTTCTTTTTTCCTGAGGGAATTAAGGCATTAGCGCAATATAATTTAAAAGAAATTAAGAAGAGGAGTATAAATTCGTACCTTAACCAATCTTCAATCGCGCCAAAAGCTGATGATTGTGAACAGAGCGAAGAAATTGGTAGAGATCACATCGTAATTTTTGAAGTTGCAGTTTTTAAAACGTTTGTTGTTTTTTAGGGATTTTGATTTGGAATTTGGAGGGTAATACTGAGAGTTGGCCCTAGACGAATGGGCCTGATCCATGTGCCTAACCTTGGCCTAGTGAACCTTCATGCGTGCTTTTTTATTTTTTTAAGGGAAAATTGCTTGGAGGAACCAAATAAAATTCGGCTATGCATCCCCACCCCCAGCCTAAGAATCATAACTGGAAAACCCTTATATACAGAAAAAAATGCAAGCAAAAGCCCCCAAATAGTATAGCAGAACCCCCATAACCCAAAAATAAATCCCGCATACCCTTGGCATTTAAAACTGACAAAGGTTCACATCCGGCACCGTCCTTTTCTTGAGGCAGGTCTTGTTTTACCAAAACCCTCAACCTGTCGTCACAAGAGTTTGGAATCTCTCGACGCTTGCGGAACGCCTGCTCCTCGCCGCACGCCGAAACGCTTCAGCCGTCTCGTTCGTCGCGACTTCGTGTTCGTCTGCGTCGTCACAATCGAAGACTGGCGCTGGCTCCTCGGACTTCTTCGACTTGTGGCTCGTCGACCTTTCTTCTTTGGGCGAACCCTTTAGATCGTCATCCTCGACTTCATCCGCGACTCTCGACTCTCGTCGTCTTTCAGTCGAAGAGCGCGCCGCACGACTCCGTCTTGTTCGAACGCCGCTCGTTCGCCACTTCGACCGCTGTTCTTACTGAAATCCGCCGCCGAATCGTCGTATTGCTTTCGGGCGACTCTCTTTTTACTTCGTCGGACTTCTCGGCTCCGCCGACAAGGGACCCCCCACCGCGACCGCACAGCACGTCCGCCGCCAGAATTTTTCTCATCCTCACCGAACCCCACAGTGACGCTGCTAAATATACTACAGATGTCGAATTCGCATCATCTGAATCAGCTACAGATAAAGCCTGGGAGATGTACGTTATCTAAGCCACTTTTTTTTCTTTTGTTTCACATCTGTTCATGTTAATTTGTTTGCATTGTGCATTTATCGCATTAGATACCTCCAGTTCAGTTTTGGGCATTGTCCCAATTCATCATTGCAGACAGTTGCTTTAGTATATGTTTGTGTTGTCTTTTTCGGCAGTAAAATTGATATAAGAATTTGGTTGGCAATATCCCGTGGATATTCGTCAATTTATGGATGACATTGTCCCCAAATGAGGTCTTGAACATTGGACGGGCTTATGGATCCTCCAATTTCAGAACTATGGTTAGTTTTGGTATGGATTCCATCCGACAGGCCACCTCATGTGCTGCTGATAATGTGGATTTAGCCAGCGGGAAGTTTTTTGCTTTCAATGATAGCCATAACGCGACTAAACTAGCGTACACGTTTGATCTTACATTGGGTGCGCAACATACTGCGGTTTAATGATGAAGGGGAGAAACGCCGAAGGAATCGGCTGCATGGATATAGAATTGGACACATAACGTTGCAAGCAACAAGCCAGTCAATACAAGAGTGGCATCCGCTGCTGCTCACACAAACACTGCAGGTTTAATGTACAGGTCACATATAAGTCACATGTGATACTTACCAGTAAAGTCACATATAAGACTCAAATGTCACAAATAAAGACAATATATCACAAATAAGGTCCAAATGTCACGTGGTATGTCTTCAGGTCACATATATAATAGAATATATGACGTGTATCCAGAACATGAAAATATACTTTTGAATACTTACTTAAGCTCTGTTTCTGACCCTATGGCATGAGTGGGTCCTTCATCTCTTTCAGTAACAGTCATGGTCAACGTATTTAACCCCATTGAACGATGATAACCTATCATATTGAGAATATCTTCATCTTTTGAAAGCTCAAACGAGACATTGGGAAACTTATCGATAGAGTAACTTATCAACAAACTTTCGAACCGTACTCTAAAATTCTCTGCGGCTTTCATCTTCAATTCGGCTAAACTTGTTGCTGAATTGACTTTAATAAGGGTTGCGTTACTGTTAAATGAAATCACACACATTAAAGAATCTTCCATTTTGGTTGTTGAAGAAGTTAAGAGGAAAAAGTTCAGAATATAAATGATTGTTGAAGGTTGTTGAAGATTTTAGCAGTAGATCAAAAGAGAGAAGAGTATATATGAGGAATGCAATATTTTGGAGGGAACCGTGTACATTTTTCCCTCCATTTTTCCCCTTCCCTGCATAAAACCCCCCACCTCACTGATTTGACACCGCTACTTCATGATGGGTTGCTTTGCTGGCGAATAAGACAAAACCCAAGTTCTTCAATGCATAGCCGATTTCAGCGCCCACCCCCAAATCGAAAATGAGAGAAGAAAGGGCAAAATGGGTACTGCTGGAAAAATACACTATAAAGTAGAGAAACACTGTTGGGTTTGGGGTGAGAAAGCATGAGTACTTGGGTCAAGGTGCCCCCAAGTGTTTGACTCTAGTTGGGGGGTGGGGATGCATAGCCGAATTTTATTTGGTTCCCCCAAGCAATTTTCCCTTTTTTTAAATAACTCGGTCCGAAATTGAAACCAAAACCGTAGGAGTCATATTTGAACCTACTAACCGTTCAAATAACCAGCGATGAATTGTGAAACTATAACCTTGGTTTCGTGTGACTTGAACTAAATACAATTGTGTTTGATTTGTTTGTTTTATCGAATATTGTGATACATTTTACAAAAACATAGTACTATGCACGATCTTATATTTCGATATATTTCAATTATTTCCCATAGGGAGAAAAGTATATATGCATATATTTTCCCCCTTTTTACTCTTTTACCTTTTCCGGAGAAGAGTGTATAAATGCAACTAGCTAACTAGCTCAAGAGAAAACCGAACTCAACAAGTGAATTGGATACGAGGGAATAATAAAAACAAAAGATGAGGCCTGAGAACAAGAAAATTGTTAATTTATCTCATCTTTTTTTTTCCCCTTTTGTCAAGGTATGTGCTCTTTGTTTAGCCGTATTAATCAAGATGTGAACAATTTGACAGCCATATTAGTCAAGATTTATATAATTAAACACCAGAGACGTGATCCTCTTTTTCTTTCTTCAGTTGGAGGAGAAGCTTGAGACTGTCCTCGTCAACACATGAAAATTATCTCCAAGTCCCATATAGTTAGTTATCTAGTCAATTTTTGTTGGTTTTCAAGATTTTGCATGTCCATTCGATCTCGTGATTCAAATTTGTTTATCATCAGTGATTAATGTTTTAAAAGGAGTTTGTGGTCAGCAGTGGTTATGAAGAAAACTATTTGCCCTAGATGAGAACCAAACATATGATCGATCAAAATCTATCTACCTCAAAAATGATTGAGAACCAAAGGTTGAGTCGCTGAAGACATCAATAGTCCTGATGATTAAGACTGTACGTGGGAGTACGGTCTATAAAAAGAGACACGCAGAGTAGTACTCAACCG